>NW_026781600.1:0-233256 GCF_030144855.1 Hypanus sabinus | reverse complement strand
GTGTAGGATGGCCACAGAGACGCGACTGGCCGTTCTGTCCGGGACGGCCTCACCTTAATGATGACCCTCTGGTCTGTCTGCTCCTCCAGGATACTGTCCATGGGGTAGGACTCCACCTGCTGCCTGATGGCGGACGCCACGGCGGGGGACGAAGTTCAGTGGGTTCAGGTCCAGGTCGTCGCAGAGGATCTCGGCGAACATCTCTGGCGAGATCAGCTTCTCTGCAGAGGCGAGAGAGTCTTTGTCACGGAGGTGAGACACCACCCTGTCACGTCGCCTCAACTGCCTCACGTTTCCCACCTTGGGCAAACTCCCCTACCGGGCAAAAACCTGTCCCACTGCCTCTTTAACGTACCCAACAAGATTGTCTCTACCGGGCCCAATCTCCACAGATTCACCACTCTGGGAAAGGCAGTTCCTCCTTGTCCCCGTCCTAAATCCACTCGAGGCTACGTCCCTAGCGGTGGAAATGACTTCTCTGCCCCCAGCTTCCCTCCCCTCTCTCTTCCCCCAGCCCCTACTGTCACGTTCACACATGCAGTCAGTCGCCACTTCATTCGATACCTGCCCTACCCGATAAAATGGCCACTGAGTGCAGCTTCCTCGCCTTCTGGTGCCGCGACCCGCCCACTTCAAGGCCCGTCGTGCTGCGCGTTCGAAGACGCCGCTCTCTGTTGTCAGTGGTGGTGATCTGAGCTCCTGTCAGCTTGAACCTGCCCGGCCCTTCCCCTCTCACCTCTCTCCCCGACGAGGCCATCTCGCCCACAGAGCTACCGCTCACCGGACGCGTTCCGATCCTGCACGGTTCTCCGTAAACTCGAGAGGTCGCCCTGCCTGAAAATCCCGGGGGATTTCGCAGTTCCCGAGGTACTCACGCCTCCCCCTGTCACCAGCAGCCATTCCATGGTCCAAGTCACTGAGACTGCATTTCTTCCCCCGACTCTGAGCCTCCTGATCGTGCTTGATTGGCTGATTAGATACCTCGCAGTGGGTGCACAGGGGTACCTAACAGAGTGACCTTTGAGAGGATCTTTCGATGAAACTATAACACACACGAGCAGGAACAGGACATTCCGCCCATCGAGCCAGCTCAGCTCTGACGTTCATCATGGCTGATTTACTAACCCTCTTAGCCCCATTCTCCTGCATTCTCCCCATAATCTTTCACACCCTGACTAATCAAGAATCTATCAATCTCCACTATAAATATACCCAATGACTTCGCCTCCTCAATCGCCTGTGGCAATGGATTCCGCTACCCACTGGTGAAAGAAATTACTCCTCATCTCCGTTCTATATGACTCTCCACCACAGGTAACATCCTATCTGTGTCCTCTGGTCCTAGACTCCCCACTATAGGAAACATCCTCTCCACATCCACTCTATCTGTGTCCTCTGGTCCTAGACTGCCCCACTACAGGAAACATCCTCTCCACATCCACTCTATCTGTGTCCTCTGGTCCTAGACACCCCCACTACAGGAAACATCCTCTCCACATCCACTCCATCTGTGTCCTCTGGTCCTAGACTCCCCACTATAGGAAACATCCTCTCCACATCCACTCTATCTGTGTCCTCTGATCCGAGACTCACCCACTACAGGAAACATCCTCTCCACATCCACTCTATCTGTGTCCTCTGGTCCTTGACTCCCCCACTATAGGAAACATCCTCTCCACATCCACTCTATCTGTGTCCTCTGGTCCTAGACTCCCCCACTATAGGAAACATCCTCTCCACATCCACTCTATCTGTGTCCTCTGATCCGAGACTCACCCACTACAGGAAACATCCTCTCCACATCCACTCCATCTGTGTCCTCTGGTCCTAGACTCACCCACTACAGGAAACATCCTCTCCACATCAACTCTATCTGTGTCCTCTGGTCCTAGACTCCCCCACTACAGGAAACATCCTCTCCACATCCACTCTATCTGTGTCCTCTGGTCCTAGACACCCCGAATACAGGAAACATCCTCTCCACATCCACTCTATCTGTGTCCTCTGGTCCTATACTCCCTCACTACAGGAAACATCCTCTCCACATCCACTCTCTCTGTGTCCTCTGGTCCTAGACACCCCCACTACAGGAAACATCCTCTCCACATCCACTCTATCTGTGTCCTCTGGTCCTAGACACCCCGAATACAGGAAACATCCTCTCCACATCCACTCTATCTGTGTCCTCTGGTCCTATACTCCCTCACTACAGGAAACATCCTCTCCACATCCACTCTCTCTGTGTCCTCTGGTCCTAGACACCCCCACTACAGGAAACATCCTCTCCACATCCACTCTATCTGTGTCCTCTGGTCCTAGACTCCCCCACTACAGGAAACATCCTCTCCACATCCACTCTGTCTGTGTCCCCTGTTCCTAGACTCCCCCACTATAGGAAACATCCTCTCCACATCCACTCTGTCTGTGTCCTCTGGTCCTAGACTCCCCCACTATAGGAATCATCCTCTCCACATCCGCTCTATCTGTGTCCTCTTGTCCTAGACTCCCCCACTGCAGGAAACATCCTCTCCACATCCACTCTCTCTGTGTCCTCTGGTCCAAGACTCCCACACTGTAGGAAACATCCTCTCCACATCCACTCTATCTGTTTCCCCTGGTCCTAGACTCCCCCACTACAAGAAACATCCTCTCCACATCCACTCTATCTGTGTCCTCTGGTCCTAGACTCCCCCACTACAGGAAACATCCTCTCCACATCCACTCTATCTGTGTCCTCTGGTCCTAGACTCCCCCACTATAGGAAACATCCTGTCCACATCCACTCTATCTGTGTCCTCTGGTCCTAGACTCCCCCACTGTAGGAAACATCCTGTCCACATCCACTCTATCTGTGTCCTCTGGTCCTAGACCCCCCCACTACAGGAAACATCCTCTCCACATCCACTCTATCTGTGTCCTCTGGTTCCAGACTCCCCCACTATAGGAAACATCCTCTCCACATCCACTCTATCTGTGTCCTCTGGTCCTAGACTCCCCCACTACAGGAAACATCCTCTCCACATCCACTCTATCTGTGTCCTCTGGTCCTAGACCCCACTATAGGAAACATCCTCTCCACATCCACTCTATCTGTGTCCTCTGGTCCTAGACTGCCCCACTACAGGAAACATCCTCTCCACATCCACTCTATCTGTGTCCTCTGGTCCTAGACACCCCCACTACAGGAAACATCCTCTCCACATCCACTCCATCTGTGTCCTCTGGTCCTAGACTCCCCACTATAGGAAACATCCTCTCCACATCCACTCTATCTGTGTCCTCTGATCCGAGACTCACCCACTACAGGAAACATCCTCTCCACATCCACTCTATCTGTGTCCTCTGGTCCTTGACTCCCCCACTATAGGAAACATCCTCTCCACATCCACTCTATCTGTGTCCTCTGGTCCTAGACTCCCCCACTATAGGAAACATCCTCTCCACATCCACTCTATCTGTGTCCTCTGGTCCTAGACTCCCCCACTACAGGAAACATCCTCTCCACATCCACTCTATCTGTGTCCTCTGGTCCTAGACACCCCGAATACAGGAAACATCCTCTCCACATCCACTCTATCTGTGTCCTCTGGTCCTATACTCCCTCACTACAGGAAACATCCTCTCCACATCCACTCTCTCTGTGTCCTCTGGTCCTAGACACCACCACTACAGGAAACATCCTCTCCACATCCACTCTATCTGTGTCCTCTGGTCCTAGACACCCCGAATACAGGAAACATCCTCTCCACATCCACTCTATCTGTGTCCTCTGGTCCTATACTCCCTCACTACAGGAAACATCCTCTCCACATCCACTCTCTCTGTGTCCTCTGGTCCTAGACACCCCCACTACAGGAAACATCCTCTCCACATCCACTCTATCTGTGTCCTCTGGTCCTAGACTCCCCCACTACAGGAAACATCCTCTCCACATCCACTCTGTCTGTGTCCCCTGTTCCTAGACTCCCCCACTATAGGAAACATCCTCTCCACATCCACTCTGTCTGTGTCCTCTGGTCCTAGACTCCCCCACTATAGGAATCATCCTCTCCACATCCGCTCTATCTGTGTCCTCTTGTCCTAGACTCCCCCACTGCAGGAAACATCCTCTCCACATCCACTCTCTCTGTGTCCTCTGGTCCAAGACTCCCACACTGTAGGAAACATCCTCTCCACATCCACTCTATCTGTTTCCCCTGGTCCTAGACTCCCCCACTACAAGAAACATCCTCTCCACATCCACTCTATCTGTGTCCTCTGGTCCTAGACTCCCCCACTACAGGAAACATCCTCTCCACATCCACTCTATCTGTGTCCTCTGGTCCTAGACTCCCCCACTATAGGAAACATCCTGTCCACATCCACTCTATCTGTGTCCTCTGGTCCTAGACTCCCCCACTGTAGGAAACATCCTGTCCACATCCACTCTATCTGTGTCCTCTGGTCCTAGACCCCCCCACTACAGGAAACATCCTCTCCACATCCACTCTATCTGTGTCCTCTGGTTCCAGACTCCCCCACTATAGGAAACATCCTCTCCACATCCACTCTATCTGTGTCCTCTGGTCCTAGACTCCCCCACTACAGGAAACATCCTCTCCACATCCACTCTATCTGTGTCCTCTGGTCCTAGACTCCCCCACTATAGGAAACATCCTCTCCACATCCACTCTATCTGTGTCCTCTGGTCCTAGACCCCCCCACTATAGGAAACATCCTCTCCACATCCACTCTATCTGTGTCCTCTGGTCCTAGACTCCCCCACTACAGGAAACATCCTCTCCACATCCACTCTATCTGTGTCCTCTGGTCCTAGACCCCCCCACTACAGGAAACATCCTCTCCACATCCACTCTATCTGTGTCCTCTGGTCCTAGACTCCCCCACTACAGGAAACATCCTCTCCACATCCACTCTATCTGTGTCCTCTGGTCCTAGACACCCCACTATATGAAACATCCTCTCCACATCCACTCTATCAGTGTCCTCTGGTCCTAGACTCCCCCACTATGGGAAACATCCTCTCCACATCCACTCTATCAGTGTCCTCTGGTCCTAGACTCCCCCAGTACAGGAAACATCCTCTCCACATCCACTCTATCTGTGTCCTCTGGACCTAGACTCCCCGACTACAGGAAACATCCTCTCCACATCCACTCTATCTGTGTCCTCTGGTCCTAGACTCCCCCACTATAGGAAACATCCTCTCCACATCCACTCTATCTGTGTCCTCTGGTCCTAGACTCCCCCACTATAGAAAACATCCTCTCCACATCCACTCTATCTGTGTCCTCTGGTCCTAGACACCCCACTACAGGAAACATCCTCTCCACATCCACTGTATCTGTGTCCTCTGGTCCTAGACTCCCCCACTATAGGAAACATCCTCTCCACATCCACTCTATCTGTGTCCTCTGGTCCTAGACTCCCCCACTATAGGAAACATCCTCTCCACATCCATTCAATCAGTGTCCTCTGGTCCTAGACTCCCCCACTACAGGAAACATCCTCTCCACATCCACTCTATCTGTGTCCTCTGATCCTAGACTCCCCCACTACAGGAAACATCCTCTCCACATCCACTCTATCTGTGTCCTCTGATGCCAGACTCCCCCACTACAGGAAACATCCACTCCACATCCACTCTATCTATGTCCTCTGGTCCCAGACTCCCCACTATAGGAAACATCCTCTCCACATCCACTCTATCTGTGTCCTCTGGTCCCAGACTCCCCCACTACAGGAAACATCCTCTCCACATCCACTCCATCTGTGTCCTCTGGTCCCAGACTCCCCCACTACAGGAAACATCCTCTCCACATCCACTGTATCTGTGTCCTCTGGTCCTAGACTCCCCCACTACAGGAAACATCCTCTCCACATCCACTCTATCTGTGTCCGCTGGTCCTAGACTCCCCCACTACAGGAAACATCCTCTCCACATCCACTGTATCTGTGTCCTCTGGTCCTAGACTCCCCCACTACAGGAAACATCCTCTCCACATCCACTCTATCTGTGTCCTCTGGTCCTAGACTCCCCCATTATAGGAAACATCCTCTCCACATCCACTCTATCTGTGTCCTCTGGTCCTATACTCCCTCACTACAGGAAACATCCTCTCCACATCCACTCTCTCTGTGTCCTCTGGTCCTAGACACCCCCACTACAGGAAACATCCTCTCCACATCCACTCTATCTGTGTCCTCTGGTCCTAGACTCCCCCACTACAGGAAACATCCTCTCCACATCCACTCTGTCTGTGTCCCCTGTTCCTAGACTCCCCCACTATAGGAAACATCCTCTCCACATCCACTCTGTCTGTGTCCTCTGGTCCTAGACTCCCCCACTATAGGAATCATCCTCTCCACATCCGCTCTATCTGTGTCCTCTTGTCCTAGACTCCCCCACTGCAGGAAACATCCTCTCCACATCCACTCTCTCTGTGTCCTCTGGTCCAAGACTCCCCCACTGTAGGAAACATCCTCTCCACATCCACTCTATCTGTTTCCCCTGGTCCTAGACTCCCCCACTACAGGAAACATCCTCTCCACATCCACTCTATCTGTGTCCTCTGGTCCTAGACTCCCCCACTATAGGAAACATCCTGTCCACATCCACTCTATCTGTGTCCTCTGGTCCTAGACTCCCCCACTGTAGGAAACATCCTGTCCACATCCACTCTATCTGTGTCCTCTGGTCCTAGACCCCCCCACTACAGGAAACATCCTCTCCACATCCACTCTATCTGTGTCCTCTGGTTCCAGACTCCCCCACTATAGGAAACATCCTCTCCACATCCACTCTATCTGTGTCCTCTGGTCCTAGACTCCCCCACTACAGGAAACATCCTCTCCACATCCACTCTATCTGTGTCCTCTGGTCCTAGACTCCCCCACTACAGGAAACATCCTCTCCACATCCACTCTGTCTGTGTCCCCTGTTCCTAGACTCCCCCACTATAGGAAACATCCTCTCCACATCCACTCTGTCTGTGTCCTCTGGTCCTAGACTCCCCCACTATAGGAATCATCCTCTCCACATCCGCTCTATCTGTGTCCTCTTGTCCTAGACTCCCCCACTGCAGGAAACATCCTCTCCACATCCACTCTCTCTGTGTCCTCTGGTCCAAGACTCCCCCACTGTAGGAAACATCCTCTCCACATCCACTCTATCTGTTTCCCCTGGTCCTAGACTCCCCCACTACAGGAAACATCCTCTCCACATCCACTCTATCTGTGTCCTCTGGTCCTAGACTCCCCCACTATAGGAAACATCCTGTCCACATCCACTCTATCTGTGTCCTCTGGTCCTAGACTCCCCCACTGTAGGAAACATCCTGTCCACATCCACTCTATCTGTGTCCTCTGGTCCTAGACCCCCCCACTACAGGAAACATCCTCTCCACATCCACTCTATCTGTGTCCTCTGGTTCCAGACTCCCCCACTATAGGAAACATCCTCTCCACATCCACTCTATCTGTGTCCTCTGGTCCTAGACTCCCCCACTACAGGAAACATCCTCTCCACATCCACTCTATCTGTGTCCTCTGGTCCTAGACTCCCCCACTACAGGAAACATCCTCTCCACATCCACTCTATCTGTGTCCTCTGGTCCTAGACCCCCCCACTACAGGAAACATCCTCTCCACATCCACTCTATCTGTGTCCTCTGGTCCTAGACTCCCCCACTACAGGAAACATCCTCTCCACATCCACTCTATCTGTCTCCTCTGGTCCTAGACACCCCACTATATGAAACATTCTCTCCACATCCACTCTATCAGTGTCCTCTGGTCCTAGACTCCCCCACTATGGGAAACATCCTCTCCACATCCACTCTATCAGTGTCCTCTGGTCCTAGACTCCCCCAGTACAGGAAACATCCTCTCCACATCCACTCTATCTGTGTCCTCTGGACCTAGACTCCCCGACTACAGGAAACATCCTCTCCACATCCACTCTATCTGTGTCCTCTGGTCCTAGACTCCCCCACTATAGGAAACATCCTCTCCACATCCACTCTATCTGTGTCCTCTGGTCCTAGACTCCCCCACTATAGAAAACATCCTCTCCACATCCACTCTATCTGTGTCCTCTGGTCCTAGACACCCCACTACAGGAAACATCCTCTCCACATCCACTGTATCTGTGTCCTCTGGTCCTAGACTCCCCCACTATAGGAAACATCCTCTCCACATCCACTCTATCTGTGTCCTCTGGTCCTAGACTCCCCCACTATAGGAAACATCCTCTCCACATCCATTCAATCAGTGTCCTCTGGTCCTAGACTCCCCCACTACAGGAAACATCCTCTCCACATCCACTCTATCTGTGTCCTCTGATCCTAGACTCCCCCACTACAGGAAACATCCTCTCCACATCCACTCTATCTGTGTCCTCTGGTCCCAGACTCCCCCACTACAGGAAACATCCACTCCACATCCACTCTATCTATGCCCTCTGGTCCCAGACTCCCCACTATAGGAAACATCCTCTCCACATCCACTCTATCTGTGTCCTCTGGTCCCAGACTCCCCCACTACAGGAAACATCCTCTCCACATCCACTCCATCTGTGTCCTCTGGTCCCAGACTCCCCCACTGCAGGAAACATCCTCTCCACATCCACTCTCTCTGTGTCCTCTGGTCCAAGACTCCCACACTGTAGGAAACATCCTCTCCACATCCACTCTATCTGTTTCCCCTGGTCCTAGACTCCCCCACTACAAGAAACATCCTCTCCACATCCACTCTATCTGTGTCCTCTGGTCCTAGACTCCCCCACTACAGGAAACATCCTCTCCACATCCACTCTATCTGTGTCCTCTGGTCCTAGACTCCCCCACTATAGGAAACATCCTGTCCACATCCACTCTATCTGTGTCCTCTGGTCCTAGACTCCCCCACTGTAGGAAACATCCTGTCCACATCCACTCTATCTGTGTCCTCTGGTCCTAGACCCCCCCACTACAGGAAACATCCTCTCCACATCCACTCTATCTGTGTCCTCTGGTTCCAGACTCCCCCACTATAGGAAACATCCTCTCCACATCCACTCTATCTGTGTCCTCTGGTCCTAGACTCCCCCACTACAGGAAACATCCTCTCCACATCCACTCTATCTGTGTCCTCTGGTCCTAGACTCCCCCACTATAGGAAACATCCTCTCCACATCCACTCTATCTGTGTCCTCTGGTCCTAGACCCCCCCACTATAGGAAACATCCTCTCCACATCCACTCTATCTGTGTCCTCTGGTCCTAGACTCCCCCACTACAGGAAACATCCTCTCCACATCCACTCTATCTGTGTCCTCTGGTCCTAGACCCCCCCACTACAGGAAACATCCTCTCCACATCCACTCTATCTGTGTCCTCTGGTCCTAGACTCCCCCACTACAGGAAACATCCTCTCCACATCCACTCTATCTGTGTCCTCTGGTCCTAGACACCCCACTATATGAAACATCCTCTCCACATCCACTCTATCAGTGTCCTCTGGTCCTAGACTCCCCCACTATGGGAAACATCCTCTCCACATCCACTCTATCAGTGTCCTCTGGTCCTAGACTCCCCCAGTACAGGAAACATCCTCTCCACATCCACTCTATCTGTGTCCTCTGGACCTAGACTCCCCGACTACAGGAAACATCCTCTCCACATCCACTCTATCTGTGTCCTCTGGTCCTAGACTCCCCCACTATAGGAAACATCCTCTCCACATCCACTCTATCTGTGTCCTCTGGTCCTAGACTCCCCCACTATAGAAAACATCCTCTCCACATCCACTCTATCTGTGTCCTCTGGTCCTAGACACCCCACTACAGGAAACATCCTCTCCACATCCACTGTATCTGTGTCCTCTGGTCCTAGACTCCCCCACTATAGGAAACATCCTCTCCACATCCACTCTATCTGTGTCCTCTGGTCCTAGACTCCCCCACTATAGGAAACATCCTCTCCACATCCATTCAATCAGTGTCCTCTGGTCCTAGACTCCCCCACTACAGGAAACATCCTCTCCACATCCACTCTATCTGTGTCCTCTGATCCTAGACTCCCCCACTACAGGAAACATCCTCTCCACATCCACTCTATCTGTGTCCTCTGATGCCAGACTCCCCCACTACAGGAAACATCCACTCCACATCCACTCTATCTATGTCCTCTGGTCCCAGACTCCCCACTATAGGAAACATACTCTCCACATCCACTCTATCTGTGTCCTCTGGTCCCAGACTCCCCCACTACAGGAAACATCCTCTCCACATCCACTCCATCTGTGTCCTCTGGTCCCAGACTCCCCCACTACAGGAAACATCCTCTCCACATCCACTGTATCTGTGTCCTCTGGTCCTAGACTCCCCCACTACAGGAAACATCCTCTCCACATCCACTCTATCTGTGTCCTCTGGTCCTAGACTCCCCCACTACAGGAAACATCCTCTCCACATCCACTGTATCTGTGTCCTCTGGTCCTAGACTCCCCCACTACAGGAAACATCCTCTCCACATCCACTCTATCTGTGTCCTCTGGTCCTAGACTCCCCCATTATAGGAAACATCCTCTCCACATCCACTCTATCTGTGTCCTCTGGTCCTATACTCCCTCACTACAGGAAACATCCTCTCCACATCCACTCTCTCTGTGTCCTCTGGTCCTAGACACCCCCACTACAGGAAACATCCTCTCCACATCCACTCTATCTGTGTCCTCTGGTCCTAGACTCCCCCACTACAGGAAACATCCTCTCCACATCCACTCTGTCTGTGTCCCCTGTTCCTAGACTCCCCCACTATAGGAAACATCCTCTCCACATCCACTCTGTCTGTGTCCTCTGGTCCTAGACTCCCCCACTATAGGAATCATCCTCTCCACATCCGCTCTATCTGTGTCCTCTTGTCCTAGACTCCCCCACTGCAGGAAACATCCTCTCCACATCCACTCTCTCTGTGTCCTCTGGTCCAAGACTCCCCCACTGTAGGAAACATCCTCTCCACATCCACTCTATCTGTTTCCCCTGGTCCTAGACTCCCCCACTACAAGAAACATCCTCTCCACATCCACTCTATCTGTGTCCTCTGGTCCTAGACTCCCCCACTACAGGAAACATCCTCTCCACATCCACTCTATCTGTGTCCTCTGGTCCTAGACTCCCCCACTATAGGAAACATCCTGTCCACATCCACTCTATCTGTGTCCTCTGGTCCTAGACTCCCCCACTGTAGGAAACATCCTGTCCACATCCACTCTATCTGTGTCCTCTGGTCCTAGACCCCCCCACTACAGGAAACATCCTCTCCACATCCACTCTATCTGTGTCCTCTGGTTCCAGACTCCCCCACTATAGGAAACATCCTCTCCACATCCACTCTATCTGTGTCCTCTGGTCCTAGACTCCCCCACTACAGGAAACATCCTCTCCACATCCACTCTATCTGTGTCCTCTGGTCCTAGACTCCCCCACTACAGGAAACATTCTCTCCACATCCACTCTATCTGTGTCCTCTGGTCCTAGACTCCCCCACTACAGGAAACATCCTCTCCACATCCACTCTATCTGTGTCCTCTGGTCCTAGACCCCCCCACTACAGGAAACATCCTCTCCACATCCACTCTATCTGTGTCCTCTGGTCCTAGACTCCCCCACTACAGGAAACATCCTCTCCACATCCACTCTATCTGTCTCCTCTGGTCCTAGACACCCCACTATATGAAACATTCTCTCCACATCCACTCTATCAGTGTCCTCTGGTCCTAGACTCCCCCACTATGGGAAACATCCTCTCCACATCCACTCTATCAGTGTCCTCTGGTCCTAGACTCCCCCAGTACAGGAAACATCCTCTCCACATCCACTCTATCTGTGTCCTCTGGACCTAGACTCCCCGACTACAGGAAACATCCTCTCCACATCCACTCTATCTGTGTCCTCTGGTCCTAGACTCCCCCACTATAGTAAACATCCTCTCCACATCCACTCTATCTGTGTCCTCTGGTCCTAGACTCCCCCACTATAGAAAACATCCTCTCCACATCCACTCTATCTGTGTCCTCTGGTCCTAGACACCCCACTACAGGAAACATCCTCTCCACATCCACTGTATCTGTGTCCTCTGGTCCTAGACTCCCCCACTATAGGAAACATCCTCTCCACATCCACTCTATCTGTGTCCTCTGGTCCTAGACTCCCCCACTATAGGAAACATCCTCTCCACATCCATTCAATCAGTGTCCTCTGGTCCTAGACTCCCCCACTACAGGAAACATCCTCTCCACATCCACTCTATCTGTGTCCTCTGATCCTAGACTCCCCCACTACAGGAAACATCCTCTCCACATCCACTCTATCTGTGTCCTCTGGTCCCAGACTCCCCCACTACAGGAAACATCCACTCCACATCCACTCTATCTATGCCCTCTGGTCCCAGACTCCCCACTATAGGAAACATCCTCTCCACATCCACTCTATCTGTGTCCTCTGGTCCCAGACTCCCCCACTACAGGAAACATCCTCTCCACATCCACTCCATCTGTGTCCTCTGGTCCCAGACTCCCCCACTACAGGAAACATCCTCTCCACATCCACTGTATCTGTGTCCTCTGGTCCTAGACTCCCCCACTACAGGAAACATCCTCTCCACATCCACTCTATCTGTGTCCTCTGGTCCTAGACTCCCCCACTACAGGAAACATCCTCTCCACATCCACTCTATCTGTGTCCTCTGGTCCTAGACTCCCCGACTACAGGAAACATCCTCTCCACATCCACTCTATCTGTGTCCTCTGGTCCTAGACTCCCCCACTATAGGAAACATCCTCTCCACATCCACTCTATCTGTGTCCTCTGGTCCTAGACTCCCCCACTATAGAAAACATCCTCTCCACATCCACTCTATCTGTGTCCTCTGGTCCTAGACACCCCACTACAGGAAACATCCTCTCCACATCCACTGTATCTGTGTCCTCTGGTCCTAGACTCCCCCACTATAGGAAACATCCTCTCCACATCCACTCTATCTGTGTCCTCTGGTCCTAGACTCCCCCACTATAGGAAACATCCTCTCCACATCCATTCAATCAGTGTCCTCTGGTCCTAGACTCCCCCACTACAGGAAACATCCTCTCCACATCCACTCTATCTGTGTCCTCTGATCCTAGACTCCCCCACTACAGGAAACATCCTCTCCACATCCACTCTATCTGTGTCCTCTGGTCCCAGACTCCCCCACTACAGGCAACATCCACTCCACATCCACTCTATCTATGTCCTCTGGTCCCAGACTCCCCACTATAGGAAACATCCTCTCCACATCCACTCTATCTGTGTCCTCTGGTCCCAGACTCCCCCACTACAGGAAACATCCTCTCCACATCCACTCCATCTGTGTCCTCTGGTCCCAGACTCCCCCACTACAGGAAACATCCTCTCCACATCCACTGTATCTGTGTCCTCTGGTCCTAGACTCCCCCACTACAGGAAACATCCTCTCCACATCCACTCTATCTGTGTCCTCTGGTCCTAGACTCCCCCACTACAGGAAACATCCTCTCCACATCCACTCTATCTGTGTCCTCTGGTCCTAGACTCCCCCACTACAGGAAACATCCTCTCCACATCCACTCTATCTGTGTCCTCTGGTCCTAGACTCCCCCATTATAGGAAACATCCTCTCCACATCCACTGTATCTGTGTCCTCTGGTCCTAGACTCCCCCACTACAGTAAACACCCTCTCCACATCCACTCTATCTGTGTCCTCTGGTTCTAGACTCCCCCACTACAGTAAACACCCTCTCCACATCCACTCTATCTGTGTCCTCTGGTCCTAGACTCCCCCACTACAGGAAACATCCTCTCCACATCCACTCTATCTGTGTCCTCTGGTCCTAGACTCCCCCACTACAGGAAACATCCTCTCCACATCCACTCTATCTGTGTCTTCTGGTTCTAGACTCACCCACTACAGGAAACATCCTCTCCACATCCACTCTATCTGTGTCCTCTGGTCCCAGACTCCCCCACTATAGGAAACATCGTCTCCTCATCCACTCTATCTGTGTCCTCTGGTCCCAGACTCACCCACTACAGGAAACATCCTCTCCACATCCACTCTATCTGTGTCCTCTGGTCCTAGGCTCCCCCACTATAGGAAACATCCTCTCCACATCCACTCTATCTGTGCCCTCTGGTCCTAGACTCCCCCATTACAGGAAATATCCTCTCCACATCCACTCTATCTGTGCCCTCTGGTCCTAGACTCCCCCACTATAGGAAACATCCTCTCCACATCCACTCTATCTGTGTCCTCTGGTCCTAGACTCCCCCACTATAGGAAACATCCTCTCCACATCCACTCTATCTGTGTCCTCTGGTCCTAGACTCCCCCACTACAGGTAACATCCTCTCCACATCCACTCTATCAGTGTCCTCTGGTCCCAGACTCCCCCACTACAGGAAACATCCTCTCCACATCCACTCTATCTGTGTCCTCTGGTCCTAGACTCCCACACTACAGGAAACATCCTCTCCACATCCACTCTATCTGTGTCCTCTGGTCCTAGACTCCCCCACTATAGGAAACATCCTCTCCACATCCATTCAATCAGTGTCCTCTGGTCCTAGACTCCCCCACTACAGGAAACATCCACTCCACATCCACTCTATCTATGTCCTCTGGTCCCAGACTCCCCACTATAGGAAACATCCTCTCCACATCCACTGTATCTGTGTCCTCTGGTCCCAGACTCCCCCACTACAGGAAACATCCTCTCCACATCCACTCCATCTGTGTCCTCTGGTCCCAGACTCCCCCACTACAGGAAACATCCTCTCCACATCCACTCCATCTGTGTCCTCTGGTCCTAGACTCCCCCACTACAGGAAACATCCTCTCCACATCCACTCTATCTGTGTCCTCTGGTCCTAGACTCCCCCACTACAGGAAACATCCTCTCCACATCCACTCTATCTGTGTCCTCTGGTCCTAGACTCCCCCATTATAGGAAACATCCTCTCCACATCCACTGTATCTGTGTCCTCTGGTCCTAGACTCCCCCACTACAGTAAACACCCTCTCCACATCCACTCTATCTGTGTCCTCTGGTCCTAGACTCCCCCACTACAGGAAACATCCTCTCCACATCCACTCTATCTGTGTCCTCTGGTCCTAGACTCCCCCACTACAGGAAACATCCTCTCCACATCCACTCTATCTGTGTCTTCTGGTTCTAGACTCACCCACTACAGGAAACATCCTCTCCACATCCACTCTATCTGTGTCCTCTGGTCCCAGACTCCCCCACTATAGGAAACATCGTCTCCTCATCCACTCTATCTGTGTCCTCTGGTCCCAGACTCACCCACTACAGGAAATATCCTCTCCACATCCACTCTATCTGTGTCCTCTGGTCCTAGACTCCCCCACTATAGGAAACATCCTCTCCACATCCACTCTATCTGTGTCCTCTGGTCCTAGACTCCCCCACTATAGGAAACATCCTCTCCACATCCACTCTATCTGTGCCCTCTGGTCCTAGACTCCCCCATTACAGGAAATATCCTCTCCACATCCACTCTATCTGTGTCCTCTGGTCATAGACTCCCCCACTACAGGAAACATCCTCTCCACATCCACTCTATCTGTGTCCTCTGGTCCTAGACTCCCCCACTACAGGTAACATCCTCTCCACATCCACTCTATCAGTGTCCTCTGGTCCCAGACTCCCCCACTACAGGAAACTTCCTCTCCACATCCACTCTATCTGTGTCCTCTGGACCTAGACTCCCCCACTACAGGAAACATCCTCTCCACATCCACTCTATCAGTGTCCTCTGGTCCTAGACTCCCCCACTACAGGAAACATCCTATCCACATCCACTCTGTCTGTGTCCTCTGGTCCTAGACTCCCCTACTACAGGAAACATCCTCTCCACATCCACTCTATCTGTGTCCTCTGGTCCTAGACTCCACCACTACAGGAAACATCCTCTCCACATCCACTCTATCTGTGTCCTCTGGTCCTAGACTCCCCGACTACAGGAAACATCCTCTCCACATCCACTCTATCTGTGTCCTCTGGTCCTAGACTCCCCCACTACAGTAAACATCCTCTCCACATCCACTCTATCTGTGTCCTCTGGTCCTAGACTCCCCCACTATAGGAAACATCCTCTCCACATCCACTCTATCTGTGTCCTCTGGTCCTAGACTCCCCCACTATAGGAAACATCCTCTCCACATCCACTCTATCTGTGTCCTCTGGTCCTAGACTCCCCCACTACAGGAAATATCCTCTCCACATCCACTCTATCTGTGCCCTCTGGTCCTAGACTCCACCACTACAGGAAACATCCTCTCCACATCCACTCTATCTGTGTCCTCTGGTCCTAGACTCCCCCACTACAGTAAACATCCTCTCCACGGTACCGTTCATGTTCCAGGTGAAGGTGTCGCGCAGCTTCTGCCCGTCGATCTCCATGTCCAGCCGGATCGGGACGAGGAGCTCGGGCTGGGCGGCGTTCTCATGGATGACCGCTGGGTCGTGGTCGTCGAAGCTGCCCGGGAGAGAACGGGGAAGCCATGACGCCCTTCCGACCGTCTCGCCCTCCCATCCCCGCCCCCACCCCGTCTCGCCCTCCCATCCCCGCCCCCACCCCGTCTCGCCCTCCCATCCCCGCCCCCACCCCGTCTCGCCCTCCCATCCCCGCCCCCACCCCGTCTCACCCTCCCATCCCCGCCCCCACCCCGTCTCGCCCTCCCATCCCCGCCCCCACCCCGTCTCGCCCTCCCATCCCCGTCCCCACCCCGTCTCGCCCTCCCATCCCCGCCCCCACCCCGTCTCGCCCTCCCATCCCCGCCCCCACCCCGTCTCGCCCTCCCATCCCCGCCCCCACCCCGGCTCGCCCTCCCATCCCCGCCCCCACCCCGTCTCGCCCTCCCTATAAAGACCTAGAAGGATTACAAAAGGTTTAAACATAAGGAGCAACACCCACAAAATGCTGGTGGAACACAGCAGGCCAGGCAGCGTCTATAGGGAGAAGCACTGTCGACGTTTCCAGCGCACGTGGTGCTCCCGGTGTGGACTCTTATATATTGGTGAGACCCGATGCAGTCTGGGAGACCGTTCCGCTGAACACCTACGCTCGGTCCGCCAGAGAAAGCAGGATCTCCCTGTGGCCACACATTTTAATTCCACGTCCCATTCCCATTCTGATATGTCTATCCAGGGCCTCCTCTACTGTCAAGATGAAGCCACACTCAGGTTGGAGGAACAACACCTTATATACCGGCTGGGTAGCCCCCAACCTGATGGCATGAACATTGACTTCCCGAACTTCCATTAATGCCCCTCCTCCCCTTCTTACCCCATCCCTGACATATTTAGTTGTTTGTTTTTTCCTCTCTCTGCCCATCACTCTGCCTGTTCTCCATCTCCATCTGGTGCTCCCCCTCCCCCTTTCTTTCTCCCGAGGCCTCCCGTCCCGTGATCCTTTCCCTTCTCCAGCTCTGTATCCCTTTCACCAATCACCTTTCCAGCTCTCAGCTTCATCCCATCCCCTCCGGTCTTCTCCTATCTTTTCCCCTCCCCCCACTATTTTCAAATCTCTTACTATCTTTCCTTTCGGTCAGTCCTGACGAAGGGTCTCGGCCCGAAACATCGACAGTGCTTCTCCCTGTAGATGCTGCCTGGCCTGCTGTGTTCCACCAGTGTTGTGTGTGTTTTGTCTGGAGAAGGGAAGATCTGATTGGGGAAAGAGGTAAAAAGCTGGAGAACAACACACACAAAATGCTGGTGGACGTGAGGACGAAGGGTCTCGGCCCGAAACGTCGACAGTGCTTCTCCCTGTAGATGCTGCCTGGCCTGCTGTATTCCACCAGCAATTTATGTGTGTGTTGCTTGAATTTCCAGCATCTGCAGATTTTCTCGTGTTAAACATAAGGAGCTCTGCTTACCCACGTTTGGAGAATAACCCTCCAAACATCCCGTCAAAATGTCGTTAGTGTACCTGCCTCGACCACTTCCTCCAGTAGATCCTTCCACAGACGGACCACCCGCATCCCTCTAAACCTTTCCTATCCGTGTCCCTGTCCGAGTCTAGTTAATGTACCTGCCTCGACCACTTCCTCCGGCAGCTCCTTCCACAGACGGACCACCCGTATCACTCTAAACCTTTCCTATCCGTGTCCCTGTCCGAGTGTCGTTAATGTACCTGCCTCGACCACTTCCTTCGGCAGCTCCTTCCACAGACGGACCACCCGTATCCCTCTAAACCTTTCCTATCCGTGTCCCTGTCCGAGTGTCGTTAATGTACCTGCCTCGACCACTTCCTCCTGCAGCTCATTCCACAGACGGACCACCCGCATCCCTCTAAACCTTTCCTATCTGTGTCCCTATCCGAGTGTTGTTAATGTACCTGCCTCGACCACTTCCTCCGGCAGCTCCTTCCACAGACGGACCACCCGTATCCGTCTAAACCTTTCCTCTCCATGTCCCTGTCCGAGTGTCGTTAATATACCTGCCTCGACCACTTCCTCCGGCAGCTCCTTCCACAGTCAGACCACCCGCATCCCTCTAAACCTTTCCTATCTGTGTCCCTGTCCGAGTGTCGTTAATGTACCTGCCTCGACCACTTCCTTCGGCAGCTCCTTCCACAGACGGACCACCCGTATCCCTCTAAACCTTTCCTATCCGTGTCCCTGTCCGAGTGTCGTTAATGTACCTGCCTCGACCACTTCCTCCTGCAGCTCATTCCACAGACGGACCACCCGCATCCCTCTAAACCTTTCCTATCTGTGTCCCTATCCGAGTGTTGTTAATGTACCTGCCTCGACCACTTCCTCCGGCAGCTCCTTCCACAGACGGACCACCCGTATCCCTCTAAACCTATCCTCTCCGTGTCCCTGTCCGAGTGTCATTAATGTACCCACCTCGACCACTTCCTCCGGCAGCTCCTTTCACAGATGGACCACCCGTATCCCTCTAAACCTTTCCTGTCCGTGTGTCGTTAATGTACCCACCTCGACCACTTCCTCCGGCAGCTCCTTTCACAGACGGACCACCCGTATCCCTCTAAACCTTTCCTGTCCGTATCCCTGTCCGAGTGTCGTTAATGTACCCACCTCGACCACTTCCTCCGGCAGCTCCTTTCACAGACGGACCACCCGTATCCCTCTAAACCTTTCCAGTCCGTATCCCTGTCCGAGTGTCGTTAATGTACCCACCTCGACCACTTCCTCCGGCAGCTCCTTTCACAGATGGACCACCCGTATCCCTCTAAACCTTTCCTATCAGTATCCCTGTCCGAGTGTCGTTAATGTACCCGGCTCGACCACTTCCTCCGGCAGCTCCTTCCACAGACGGACCACCCGTATCCCTCTAAACCTTTCCTGTCCGTGTCCCTGTCCGAGTGTCGTTAATGTACCTGCCTCGACCACTTCTTCCGGCAGCTCCATCCACAGACGGACCACCCGTATCCCTCTAAACCTTTCCTGTCCGTGTCCCTGTCCGAGTGTCGTTAATGTACCTGCCCCGACCACTTCCTCCGGCAGCTCCTTCCACAGGCTGACCACCCGTATCCCTCTAAACCTTTCCTGTCCGTGTCCCTGTCCGAGTGTCGTTAATGTACCTGCCCCGACCACTTCCTCCGGCAGCTCCTTCCACAGGCTGACCACCCATATCCCGCTAAACCTTTCCTATCCGTGTCCCTGTCCGAGTGTCGTTAATGTACCATCCTCGACCACTTCCTCCGGCAGCTCCTTTCACAGACGGACCACCCGTATCCGTCTAAACCTTTCCTCTCCGTGTCCCTGTCCGAGTGTCGTTAATGTACCCACCTCGACCACTTCCTCCGGCAGCTCCTTCCACAGACGGACCACCCGTATCCCTCTAAACCTTTCCTATCCGAGTACCTGTCCGAGTGTCATTAATGAATCTGCCTCGACCACTACCTCAGGCAGCTCCTTCCACAGACGGACCACCCGCATCCCTCTAAACCTTTCCTCTCCGTGTCCCTGTCCGAGTGTCGTTAATGTACCCACCTCGACCACTTCCTCCGGCAGCTCCTTCCACAGACGGACCACCCGTATTCCTCTAAACCTTTCCTCTCCGTGTCCCTGTCCAAGTGTTGTTAATGTACCTGCCTCGATCACTTCCTCCGGCAGCTCCTTCCACAGACAGACCACACGCATCCCTCTAAAACTTTCCTATCTGTGTCCCTATCCGAGTGTTGTTAATGTACCTGCCTCGACCACTTCCTCCGGCAGCTCCTTCCACAGACGGACCACCCGTATCCCTCTAAATCTATCCTCTCCGTGTCCCTGTCCGAGTGTCATTAATGTACCCACCTCGACCACTTCCTCCGGCAGCTCCTTCCACAGAGGGACCACCCTTATCCCTCTCAACCTTCCCTATCCGTGTCCCTGTCCGAGTGTTGTTAATGTACCTGCCTCGACCACTTCCTCCAGCAGCTCCTTCCAGAAACGGACCACCCGTATCCCTCTAAACCTTTCCTATCCGTGTCCCTGGCCGAGTGTCGTTAATGTACCCGCATCGACCACTTCCTCCGGCAGCTCCTTTCACAGACAGACCACCCGTATCCCTCTAAACCTTTCCTGTCCGTATCCCTGTCCGAGTGTCGTTAATGTACCCGCCTCGACCACATCCTCCGGCAGCTCCTTTCACAGATGGACCACCCGTATCCCTCTAAACCTTTCCTGTCCGAGTGTCGTTAATGTACCCACCTCGACCACTTCCTCCGGCAGCTCCTTTCACAGACGGACCACCCGTATCCCTCTAAACCTTTCCTGTCCGTATCCCTGTCCGAGTGTCGTTAATGTACCCGTCTCGACCACTTCCTCCTGCAGCTCCTTCCACAGACGGACCACCCGCATCCCTCTAAACCTTTCCTATCCGTGTCCCTGTCCGAGTGTCGTTAATGTATCTGCCTCGACCACATCCTCCGGCAGCTCCTTCCACAGACGGACCACCCGTATCCCTCTAAACCTTTCATATTCGTGTCCCTGTCCGAGTGTCGCTAATGTACCTGCCTCGACCACTTCCTCCGGCAGCTCCTTCCACAGACGGACCACCAGTATCCCTCTAAACCTTTCCTATCCGTATCCCTGTCCGAGTGTCGTTAATGTACCTGCCCCGACCACTTCCTCCAGCAGCTCCTTCCACAGACGGACCACCCGTATTCCTCTAAACCTTTCCTCTTCGTGTCCCTGTCCAAGTGTTGTTAATGTACCTGCCTCGATCACTTCCTCCGGCAGCTCCTTCCACAGACAGACCACCCGCATCCCTCTAAAACTTTCCTATCTGTGTCCCTATCCGAGTGTTGTTAATGTACCTGCCTCGACCACTTCCTCCGGCAGCACCTTCCACAGACGGACCACCCGTATCCCTCTAAATCAATCCTCTCCTTGTCCCTGTCCGAGTGTCATTAATGTACCCACCTCGACCACTTCCTCCGGCAGCTCCTTCCACAGAGGGACCACCCTTATCCCTCTCAACCTTCCCTATCCGTGTCCCTGTCCGAGTGTTGTTAATGTACCTGCCTCGACCACTTCCTCCGGCAGCTCCTTCCAGAAACGGACCACCCGTATCCCTCTAAACCTTTCCTATCCGTGTCCCTGTCCGAGTGTCGTTAATGTACCTGCCTCGACCACTTCCTCCGGCAGCTCCTTCCACAGACGGACCACCCGTATCCCTCTAAACCTTTCCTATCCGTGTCCCTGGCCGAGTGTCGTTAATGTACCTGCCTCGACCACTTCCTCCGGCAGCTCCTTCCACAGACGGACCACCAGTATCCCTCTAAATCTTTCCTATCCGTATCCCTGTCCGAGTGTCGTTAATGTACCCGCATCGACCACTTCCTCCGGCAGCTCCTTTCACAGACAGACCACCCGTATCCCTCTAAACCTTTCCTGTCCGTATCCCTGTCCGAGTGTCGTTAATGTACCCGCCTCGACCACATCCTCCGGCAGCTCCTTTCACAGATGGACCACCCGTATCCCTCTAAACCTTTCCTGTCCGTGTGTCGTTAATGTACCCACCTCGACCACTTCCTCCGGCAGCTCCTTTCACAGACGGACCACCCGTATCCCTCTAAACCTTTCCTGTCCGTATCCCTGTCCGAGTGTCGTTAATGTACCCGCCTCGACCACTTCCTCCGGCAGCTCCTTTCACAGACGGACCACCCGTATCCCTCTAAACCTTTCCTGTCCGTATCCCTGTCCGAGTGTCGTTAATGTACCCACCTCGACCACTTCCTCCGGCAGCTCCTTCCACAGACGGACCACCCGTATCCCTCTAAATCTATCCTCTCCGTGTCCCTGTCCGAGTGTCATTAATGTACCCACCTCGACCACTTCCTCCGGCAGCTCCTTCCACAGAGGGACCACCCTTATCCCTCTCAACCTTCCCTATCCGTGTCCCTGTCCGAGTGTTGTTAATGTACCTGCCTCGACCACTTTCTCCGGCAGCTCCTTCCAGAAACGGACCACCCGTATCCCTCTAAACCTTTCCTATCCGTGTCCCTGGCCGAGTGTCGTTAATGTACCCGCATCGACCACTTCCTCCGGCAGCTCCTTTCACAGACAGACCACCCGTATCCCTCTAAACCTTTCCTGTCCGTATCCCTGTCCGAGTGTCGTTAATGTACCCGCCTCGACCACATCCTCCGGCAGCTCCTTTCACAGATGGACCACCCGTATCCCTCTAAATCTTTCCTGTCCGTGTGTCGTTAATGTACACACCTCGACCACTTCCTCCGGCAGCTCCTTTCACAGACGGACCACCCGTATACCGCTAAACCTTTCCTGTCCGAGTGTCGTTAATGTACCCACCTCGACCACATCCTCCGGCAGCTCCTTCCACAGACGGACCACCCGTATCCCTCTAAACCTTTCATATTCGTGTCCCTGTCCGAGTGTCGCTAATGTACCTGCCTCGACCACTTCCTCCGGCAGCACCTTCCACAGACGGACCACCCGTATTCCTCTAAACCTTTCCTCTTCGTGTCCCTGTCCAAGTGTTGTTAATGTACCTGCCTCGATCACTTCCTCCGGCAGCTCATTCCACAGACAGACCACCCGCATCCCTCTAAAACTTTCCTATCTGTGTCCCTATCCGAGTGTTGTTAATGTACCTGCCTCGACCACTTCCTCCGGCAGCTCCTTCCACAGACGGACCACCCGTATCCCTCTAAATCTATCCTCTCCTTGTCCCTGTCCGAGTGTCATTAATGTACCCACCTCGACCACTTCCTCCGGCAGCTCCTTCCACAGAGGGACCACCCTTATCCCTCTCAACCTTCCCTATCCGTGTCCCTGTCCGAGTGTTGTTAATGTACCTGCCTCTGCCACTTCCTCCGGCAGCTCCTTCCAGAAACGGACCACCCATATCCCTCTAAACCTTTCCTATCCGTGTCCCTGGCCGAGTGTCGTTAATGTACCTGCCTCGACCACTTCCTCCGGCAGCTCCTTCCACAGACGGACCACCAGTATCCCTCTAAACCTTTCCTATCCGTATCCCTGTCCGAGTGTCGTTAATGTACCCGCATCGACCACTTCCTCCGGCAGCTCCTTTCACAGACAGACCACCCGTATCCCTCTAAACCTTTGCTGTCCGTATCCCTGTCCGAGTGTCGTTAATGTACCCGCCTCGACCACATCCTCCGGCAGCTCCTTTCACAGATGGACCACCCGTATCCCTCTAAACCTTTCCTGTCCGTGTGTCGTTAATGTACCCACCTCGACCACTTCCTCCGGCAGCTCCTTTCACAGACGGACAACCCGTATCCCTCTAAACCTTTCCTGTCCGTATCCCTGTCCGAGTGTCGTTAATGTACCCGCCTCGACCACTTCCTCCGGCAGCTCCTTCCACAGACGGCCCCCCGTATCCCTCTAAACCTTTCCTGTCCGTGTCCCTGTCCGAGTGTCGTTAATGTACCCGCCTCGACCACTTCCTCCGGCAGCTCCTTCCACAGACGGACCACCAGTATCCCTCTAAACCTTTCCTGTCCGTGTCCCTGTCCGAGTGTCGTTAATGTACCTGCCCCGACCACTTCCTCCGGCAGCTACTTCCACAAGCTGACCACCCGTATCCCTCTAAACCTTTCCTGTCCGTGTCCCTGTCCGAGTGTCGTTAATGTACCTGCCCCGACCACTTCCTCCGGCAGCACCTTCCACAGGCTGACCACCCATATCCCTCTAAACCTTTCCTATCCGTGTCCCTGTCCGAGTGTCGTTAATGTACCTACCTCGACCACTTCCTCCGGCAGCTCCTTCCAGAAACGGACCACCCATATCCCTCTAAACCTTTCCTATCCGTGTCCCTGGCCGAGTGTCGTTAATGTACCTGCCTCGACCACTTCCTCCGGCAGCTCCTTCCACAGACGGACCACCAGTATCCCTCTAAACCTTTCCTATCCGTATCCCTGTCCGAGTGTCGTTAATGTACCCGCATCGACCACTTCCTCCGGCAGCTCCTTTCACAGACAGACCACCCGTATCCCTCTAAACCTTTGCTGTCCGTATCCCTGTCCGAGTGTCGTTAATGTACCCGCCTCGACCACATCCTCCGGCAGCTCCTTTCACAGATGGACCACCCGTATCCCTCTAAACCTTTCCTGTCCGTGTGTCGTTAATGTACCCACCTCGACCACTTCCTCCGGCAGCTCCTTTCACAGACGGACAACCCGTATCCCTCTAAACCTTTCCTGTCCGTATCCCTGTCCGAGTGTCGTTAATGTACCCGCCTCGACCACTTCCTCCGGCAGCTCCTTCCACAGACGGCCCCCCGTATCCCTCTAAACCTTTCCTGTCCGTGTCCCTGTCCGAGTGTCGTTAATGTACCCGCCTCGACCACTTCCTCCGGCAGCTCCTTCCACAGACGGACCACCCGTATCCCTCTAAACCTTTCCTATCCGTGTCCCTGTCCGAGTGTGGTTAATGTACCCGCCTCGACCACTTCCTCCGGCAGCTCCTTCCACAGACGGACCACCAGTATCCCTCTAAACCTTTCCTGTCCGTGTCCCTGTCCGAGTGTCGTTAATGTACCTGCCCCGACCACTTCCTCCGGCAGCTACTTCCACAAGCTGACCACCCGTATCCCTCTAAACCTTTCCTGTCCGTGTCCCTGTCCGAGTGTCGTTAATGTACCTGCCCCGACCACTTCCTCCGGCAGCACCTTCCACAGGCTGACCACCCATATCCCTCTAAACCTTTCCTATCCGTGTCCCTGTCCGAGTGTCGTTAATGTACCTACCTCGACCACTTCCTCCGGCAGCTCCTTTCACAGACGGACCACCCGTATCCGTCTAAACCTTTCCTATCCGTGTCCCTGTCCGAGTGTCGTTAATGTACCTGCCTCGACCACTTCCTCCGGCAGCACCTTCCACAGACGGACCACCCGTATTCCTCTAAACCTTTCCTCTCCGTGTCCCTGTCCAAGTGTTGTTAATGTACCTGCCTCGATCACTTCCTCAGGCAGCTCCTTCCACAGACGGACCACCCGTATCCCTCTAAACCTCTCCTATCCGTGTCCCTGTCCGAGTGTCATTAATGTACCTGCCTCGACTACTTCCTCCGGCAGCTCCTTCCACAGACAGACCACCCGTATCCCTCTAAACCTTTCCTCTCCGTGTCCCTGTCCGAGTGTGGTTAATGTACCCGCCTCGACCACTTCCTCCGGCAGCTCCTTCCACAGACGGACCACCCGTATCCCTCTAAACCTTTCCTGTCCGAGTCCCTGTCCGAGTGTCGTTAATGTACCTGCCCCGACCACTTCCTCCGGCAGCTCCTTCCACAGACGGACCACCCGTATCCCTCTAAACCTTTCCTGTCCGTGTCCCTGTCCGAGTGTCGTTAATGTTCCTGCCCCGACCACTTCCTCCGGCAGCTCCTTCCACAAGCTGACCACCCGTATCCCTCTAAACCTTTCCTGTCCGTGTCCCTGTCTGAGTGTCGTTAATGTACCTGCCCCAACCTCTTCCTCCGGCAGCTCCTTTCACAGACGGACCACCCGTATCCGTCTAAACCTTTCCTCTCCGTGTCCCTGTCCGAGTGTCGTTAATGCATCTGCCTCGACCACATCCTCCGGCATCTCCTTACACAGACGGACCACCCGTATCACTCTAAACCTTTCCTCTCCGTGTCCCTGTCCGAGTGTCGCTAATGTACCTGCCTCGACCACTTCCTCCGGCAGCACCTTCCACAGACGGACCACCCGTATTCCTCTAAACCTTTCCTCTCCGTGTCCCTGTCCAAGTGTTGTTAATGTACCTGCCTCGATCACTTCCTCAGGCAGCTCCTTCCACAGACGGACCACCCGTATCCCTCTAAACCTCTCCTATCCGTGTCCCTGTCCGAGTGTCATTAATGTACCTGCCTCGACCACTTCCTCCGGCAGCTCCTTCCACAGACAGACCACCCGTATCCCACTAAACCTTTCCTATCCGTGTCCCTGTCCGAGTGTCGTTAATGTACCTGCCTCGACCACTTCCTCCGGCAGCTCCTTCCACAGACAGACCACCCGTATCCCTCTAAACCTTTCCTCTCCGTGTCCCTGTCCGAGTGTCGTTAATGTACCTGCCTCGACCACTTCCTCCGGCAGCTCCTTCCACAGACGGACCACCCGTATACCGCTAAACCTTTCCTATCCGTGTCCCTGTCCGAGTGTCGTTAATGTACCTGCCTCGACCACTTCCTCCGGCAGCTCCTTCCACAGACAGACCACCCGTATCCCTCTAAACCGTTCCTATCAGTGTCCCTGTCCGAGTGTCGTTAATGTACCAGCCCCGACCACTTCCTCCGGCAGCTCCTTCCACAGACGGACCACCCGTATCCCTCTAAACCTTTCCTGACCGTGTCCCTGTCTGAGTGTCGTTAATGTACCTGCCTCGACCACTTCCTCAGGCAGCTCCTTCCACAGACGGACCACCCGTATCCCTCTAAACCTTTCCTGTCCGTGTCCCTGTCCGAGTGTTGTTAATGTACCTGCCTCGACCACTTCCTCCGGCAGCTCCTTCCAGAAACGGACCACCCGTATCCCTCTAAACCTTTCCTATCCGTGTCCCTGGCCGAGTGTCGTTAATGTACCCGCATCGACCACTTCCTCCGGCAGCTCCTTTCACAGACAGACCACCCGTATCCCTCTAAACCTTTCCTGTCCGTATCCCTGTCCGAGTGTCGTTAATGTACCCGCCTCGACCACATCCTCCGGCAGCTCCTTCCACAGACGGACCACCCGTATCCCTCTAAACCTTTCCTATCCGTGTCACTGTCCGAGTGTCGTTAATGTACCTGCCTCGACCACTTCCTCCGGCAGCTCCTTCCACAGACGGAACACCAGTATCCCTCTAAACCTTTCCTATCCGTATCCCTGTCCGAGTGTCGTTAATGTACCCGCATCGACCACTTCCTCCGGCAGCTCCTTTCACAGACAGACCACCCGTATCCCTCTAAACCTTTGCTGTCCGTATCCCTGTCCGAGTGTCGTTAATGTACCCGCCTCGACCACATCCTCCGGCAGCTCCTTTCACAGATGGACCACCCGTATCCCTCTAAACCTTTCCTGTCCGTGTGTCGTTAATGTACCCACCTCGACCACTTCCTCCGGCAGCTCCTTTCACAGGCGGACCACCCGTATCCCTCTAAACCTTTCCTGTCCGTATCCCTGTCCGAGTGTCGTTAATGTACCCGCCTCGACCACTTCCTCCGGCAGCTCCTTCCACAGACGGACCACCCGTATCCCTCTAAACCTTTCCTGTCCGTGTGTCGTTAATGTACACACCTCCACCACTTCCTCCGGCAGCTCCTTCCACAGACGGAACACCAGTATCCCTCTAAACCTTTCCTATCCGTATCCCTGTCCGAGTGTCGTTAATGTACCCGCATCGACCACTTCCTCCGGCAGCTCCTTTCACAGACAGACCACCCGTATCCCTCTAAACCTTTGCTGTCCGTATCCCTGTCCGAGTGTCGTTAATGTACCTGCCTCGACCACTTCCTCCGGCAGTTCCTTTCACAGATGGACCACCCGTATCCCTCTAAACCTTTCCTGTCCGTGTGTCGTTAATGTACCCACCTCGACCACTTCCTCCGGCAGCTCCTTTCACAGGCGGACCACCCGTATCCCTCTAAACCTTTCCTCTCCGTGTCCCTGTCCGAGTGTCGTTAATGTACCCGCCTCGACCACATCCTCCGGCAGCTCCTTTCACAGATGGACCACCCGTATCCCTCTAAACCTTTCCTGTCCGTGTGTCGTTAATGTACCCACCTCGACCACTTCCTCCGGCAGCTCCTTTCACAGGCGGACCACCGTATCCCTCTAAACCTTTCCTGTCCGTATCCCTGTCCGAGTGTCGTTAATGTACCCGCCTCGACCACTTCCTCCGGCAGCTCCTTCCACAGACGGACCACCCGTATCCCTCTAAACCTTTCCTGTCCGTGTCCCTGTCCGAGTGTCGTTAATGTACCTGCCTCGACCACTTCCTCCGGCAGCTCCTTCCGCAGACAGACCACCCGTATCCCTCTAAACCTTTCCTCTCCGTGTCCCTGTCCGAGTGTCGTTAATGTACCTGCCTCGACCACTTCCTCCGGCAGCTCCATCCACAGACGGACCACCCGTATCCCTCTAAACCTTTCCTATCCGTGTCCCTGTCCGAGTGTCGTTAATGTACCTGCCTCGATCACTTCCTCAGGCAGCTCCTTCCACAGACGGACCACCCGTATTCCTCTAAACCTTTCCTATCCGTATCCCTGTCCGAGTGTCGTTAATGTACCCGCCTCCACCACTTCCTCCGGCAGCTCCTTTCACAGACGGACCACCCGTATCCCTCTAAACCTTTCCTGTCCGTATCGCTGTCCGAGTGTCGTTAATGTACCCGCCTCGACCACTTCCTCCGGCAGCTCCTTTCACAGATGGACCACACGTATCCCTCTAAACCTTTCCTGTCCGTGTGTCGTTAATGTACCCACCTCGACCACTTCCTCCGGCAGCTCCTTTCACAGACGGACCACCCGTATCCCTCTAAACCTTTCCTGTCCGTATCCCTGTCCGAGTGTCGTTAATGTACCCGCCTCGACCACTTCCTCCGGCAGCTCCTTCCACAGACGGCCCCCCCGTATCCCTCTAAACCTTTCCTGTCCGTGTCCCTGTCCGAGTGTCGTTAATGTACCCGCCTCGACCACTTCCTCTGGCAGCTCCTTCCACAGACGGACCACCCGTATCCCTCTAAACCTTTCCTATCCGTGTCCCTGTCCGAGTGTGGTTAATGTACCCGCCTCGACCACTTCCTCCGGCAGCTCCTTCCACAGACGGACCACCAGTATCCCTCTAAACCTTTCCTGTCCGTGTCCCTGTCCGAGTGTCGTTAATGTACCTGCCCCGACCACTTCCTCCGGCAGCTACTTCCACAAGCTGACCACCCGTATCCCTCTAAACCTTTCCTGTCCGTGTCCCTGTCCGAGTGTCGTTAATGTACCTGCCCCGACCACTTCCTCCGGCAGCTCCTTCCACAGGCTGACCACCCATATCCCTCTAAACCTTTCCTATCCGTGTCCCTGTCCGAGTGTCGTTAATGTACCTACCTCGACCACTTCCTCCGGCAGCTCCTTTCACAGACGGACCACCCGTATCCGTCTAAACCTTTCCTCTCCGTGTCCCTGTCCGAGTGTCGTTAATGTATCTGCCTCGACCACATCCTCCGGCATCTCCTTACACAGACGGACCACCCGTATCCCTCTAAACCTTTCATATTCGTGTCCCTGTCCGAGTGTCGCTAATGTACCTGCCTCGACCACTTCCTCCGGCAGCACCTTCCACAGACGGACCACCCGTATTCCTCTAAACCTTTCCTCTCCGTGTCCCTGTCCAAGTGTTGTTAATGTACCTGCCTCGATCACTTCCTCAGGCAGCTCCTTCCACAGACGGACCACCCGTATCCCTCTAAACCTCTCCTATCCGTGTCCCTGTCCGAGTGTCATTAATGTACCTGCCTCGACTACTTCCTCCGGCAGCTCCTTCCACAGACAGACCACCCGTATCCCTCTAAACCTTTCCTCTCCGTGTCCCTGTCCGAGTGTGGTTAATGTACCCGCCTCGACCACTTCCTCCGGCAGCTCCTTCCACAGACGGACCACCCGTATCCCTCTAAACCTTTCCTGTCCGAGTCCCTGTCCGAGTGTCGTTAATGTACCTGCCCCGACCACTTCCTCCGGCAGCTCCTTCCACAGACGGACCACCCGTATCCCTCTAAACCTTTCCTGTCCGTGTCCCTGTCCGAGTGTCGTTAATGTTCCTGCCCCGACCACTTCCTCCGGCAGCTCCTTCCACAAGCTGACCACCCGTATCCCTCTAAACCTTTCCTGTCCGTGTCCCTGTCTGAGTGTCGTTAATGTACCTGCCCCGACCTCTTCCTCCGGCAGCTCCTTTCACAGACGGACCACCCGTATCCGTCTAAACCTTTCCTCTCCGTGTCCCTGTCCGAGTGTCGTTAATGTATCTGCCTCGACCACATCCTCCGGCATCTCCTTACACAGACGGACCACCCGTATCACTCTAAACCTTTCCTGTCCGTGTCCCTGTCCGAGTGTCGCTAATGTACCTGCCTCGACCACTTCCTCCGGCAGCACCTTCCACAGACGGACCACCCGTATTCCTCTAAACCTTTCCTGTCCGTGTCCCTGTCCGAGTGTCGTTAATGTACCCGCCTCGACCACTTCCTCCGGCAGCTCCTTCCACAGACGGACCACCCGTATCCGTCTAAACCTTTCCTCTCCGTGTCCCTGTCCGAGTGTCGTTAATGTATCTGCCTCGACCACATCCTCCGGCATCTCCTTACACAGACGGACCACCCGTATCCCTCTAAACCTTTCCTGTCCGTATCCCTGTCCGAGTGTCGTTAATGTACCCGCCTCGACCACTTCCTCCGGCAGCTCCTTCCACAGACGGCCCCCCGTATCCCTCTAAACCTTTCCTGTCCGTGTCCCTGTCCGAGTGTCGTTAATGTACCCGCCTCGACCACTTCCTCCGGCAGCTCCTTCCACAGACGGACCACCCGTATCCCTCTAAACCTTTCCTATCCGTGTCCCTGTCCGAGTGTGGTTAATGTACCCGCCTCGACCACTTCCTCCGGCAGCTCCTTCCACAGACGGACCACCAGTATCCCTCTAAACCTTTCCTGTCCGTGTCCCTGTCCGAGTGTCGTTAATGTACCTGCCCCGACCACTTCCTCCGGCAGCTACTTCCACAAGCTGACCACCCGTATCCCTCTAAACCTTTCCTGTCCGTGTCCCTGTCCGAGTGTCGTTAATGTACCTGCCCCGACCACTTCCTCCGGCAGCTCCTTCCACAGGCTGACCACCCATATCCCTCTAAACCTTTCCTATCCGTGTCCCTGTCCGAGTGTCGTTAATGTACCTACCTCGACCACTTCCTCCGGCAGCTCCTTTCACAGACGGACCACCCGTATCCGTCTAAACCTTTCCTCTGCGTGTCCCTGTCCGAGTGTCGTTAATGTATCTGCCTCGACCACATCCTCCGGCATCTCCTTACACAGACGGACCACCCGTATCCCTCTAAACCTTTCATATTCGTGTCCCTGTCCGAGTGTCGCTAATGTACCTGCCTCGACCACTTCCTCCGGCAGCACCTTCCACAGACGGACCACCCGTATTCCTCTAAACCTTTCCTCTCCGTGTCCCTGTCCAAGTGTTGTTAATGTACCTGCCTCGATCACTTCCTCAGGCAGCTCCTTCCACAGACGGACCACCCGTATCCCTCTAAACCTCTCCTATCCGTGTCCCTGTCCGAGTGTCATTAATGTACCTGCCTCGACTACTTCCTCCGGCAGCTCCTTCCACAGACAGACCACCCGTATCCCTCTAAACCTTTCCTCTCCGTGTCCCTGTCCGAGTGTGGTTAATGTACCCGCCTCGACCACTTCCTCCGGCAGCTCCTTCCACAGACGGACCACCCGTATCCCTCTAAACCTTTCCTGTCCGAGTCCCTGTCCGAGTGTCGTTAATGTACCTGCCCCGACCACTTCCTCCGGCAGCTCCTTCCACAGACGGACCACCCGTATCCCTCTAAACCTTTCCTGTCCGTGTCCCTGTCCGAGTGTCGTTAATGTTCCTGCCCCGACCACTTCCTCCGGCAGCTCCTTCCACAAGCTGACCACCCGTATCCCTCTAAACCTTTCCTGTCCGTGTCCCTGTCTGAGTGTCGTTAATGTACCTGCCCCGACCTCTTCCTCCGGCAGCTCCTTTCACAGACGGACCACCCGTATCCGTCTAAACCTTTCCTCTCCGTGTCCCTGTCCGAGTGTCGTTAATGTATCTGCCTCGACCACATCCTCCGGCATCTCCTTACACAGACGGACCACCCGTATCACTCTAAACCTTTCCTCTCCGTGTCCCTGTCCGAGTGTCGCTAATGTACCTGCCTCGACCACTTCCTCCGGCAGCACCTTCCACAGACGGACCACCCGTATTCCTCTAAACCTTTCCTCTCCGTGTCCCTGTCCAAGTGTTGTTAATGTACCTGCCTCGATCACTTCCTCAGGCAGCTCCTTCCACAGACGGACCACCCGTATCCCTCTAAACCTCTCCTATCCGTGTCCCTGTCCGAGTGTCATTAATGTACCTGCCTCGACCACTTCCTCCGGCAGCTCCTTCCACAGACAGACCACCCGTATCCCACTAAACCTTTCCTATCCGTGTCCCTGTCCGAGTGTCGTTAATGTACCTGCCTCGATCACTTCCTCCGGCAGCTCCTTCCACAGACAGACCACCCGTATCCCTCTAAACCTTTCCTCTCCGTGTCCCTGTCCGAGTGCCGTTAATGTACCTGCCTCGACCACTTCCTCCGGCAGCTCCTTCCACAGACGGACCACCCGTATCCCGCTAAACCTTTCCTATCCGTGTCCCTGTCCGAGTGTCGTTAATGTACCTGCCTCGACCACTTCCTCCGGCAGCTCCTTCCACAGACAGACCACCCGTATCCCTCTAAACCTTTCCTCTCCGTGTCCCTGTCCGAGTGTCGTTAATGTACCTGCCTCGACCACTTCCTCCGGCAGCTCCATCCACAGACGGACCACCCGTATCCCGCTAAACCTTTCCTGACCGTGTCCCTGTCTGAGTGTCGTAAATGTACCTGCCTCGATCACTTCCTCAGGCAGCTCCTTCCACAGACGGACCACCCGTATCCCTCTAAACCTTTCCTGTCCGTGTCCCTGTCCGAGTGTCGTTAATGTACCTGCCCCGACCACTTCCTCCGGCAGCTCCTTCCACAGACGGACCACCCGTATCCCTCTAAACCTTTCCTGTCCGTGTCCCTGTCCGAGTGTCGTTAATGTACCTGCCCCGACCACTTCCTCCGGCAGCTCCTTCCACAAGCTGACCACCCGTATCCCTCTAAACCTTTCCTGTCCGTGTCCCTGTCTGAGTGTCGTTAATGTACCTGCCCCGACCACTTCCTCCGGCAGCTCCTTTCACAGAAGGACCACCCGTATCCGTCTAAACCTTTCCTCTCCGTGTCCCTGTCCAAGTGTCGTTAATGTATCTGCCTCGACCACATCCTCCGGCATCTCCTTACACAGACGGACCACCCGTATCCCTCTAAACCTTTCATATTCGTGTCCCTGTCCGAGTGTCGCTAATGTACCTGCCTCGACCACTTCCTCCGGCAGCACCTTCCACAGACGGACCACCCGTATTCCTCTAAACCTTTCCTCTCCGTGTCCCTGTCCAAGTGTTGTTAATGTACCTGCCTCGATCACTTCCTCAGGCAGCTCCTTCCACAGACGGACCACCCGTATCCCTTTAAACCTTTCCTATCCGTGTCCCTGTCCGAGTGTCATTAATGTACCTGCCTCGACCACTTCCTCCGGCAGCTCCTTCCACAGACAGACCACCCGTATCCCACTAAACCTTTCCTATCCGTGTCCCTGTCCGAGTGTCGTTAATGTACCTGCCTCGACCACTTCCTCCGGCAGCTCCTTGCACAGACGGACCACCCGTATCCCTCTAAACCTTTCCTCTCCGAGTGTCGTTAATGTACCTGCCTCGACCACTTCCTCCGGCAGCTCCTTCCACAGACGGACCACCCGTATCCCGCTAAACCTTTCCTATCCGTGTCCCTGTCCGAGTGTCGTTAATGTACCTGCCTCGACCACTTCCTCCGGCAGCTCCTTCCACAGACAGACCACCCGTATCCCTCTAAACCTTTCCTCTCCGTGTCCCTGTCCGAGTGTCGTTAATGTACCTGCCTCGACCACTTCCTCCGGCAGCTCCATCCACAGACGGACCACCCGTATTCCTCTAAACCTTTCCTATCCGTATCCCTGTCCGAGTGTCGTTAATGTACCCGCCTCGACCACTTCCTCCGGCAGCTCCTTTCACAGATGGACCACCCGTATCCCTCTAAACCTTTCCTATCCGTATCCCTGTCCGAGTGTCGTTAATGTACCCGCCTCGACCACTTCCTCCGGCAGTTCCTTTCACAGACGGACCACCCGTATCCCTCTAAACCTTTCCTGTCCGTATCCCTGTCCGAGTGTCGTTAATGTACCCGCCTCGACCACTTCCTCCGGCAGCTCCTTTCACAGATGGACCACCCGTATCCCTCTAAACCTTTCCTGTCCGTGTGTCGTTAATGTACCCACCTCGACCACTTCCTCCGGCAGCTCCTTCCACAAACGGACCACCCGTATGCCTCTAAACCTTTCCTATCCGTGTCCCTGTCCGAGTGTCGTTAATGTACCTGCCTCGACCACTTCCTCCGGCAGCTCCTTCAACAGACGGACCACCCGTATCCCTCTAAACCTTTCCTATCCGTGTCCCTGTCTGAGTGTCGTTAATGTACCTGCCTCGACCACTCCCTCCGGCAGCTCCTTCCACAGACGGACCACCCGTATCCCTCTAAACCTTTCCTATCCGTGTCCCTGTCCGAGTGTCGTTAATGTACCTGCCTCGACCACTTCCTCCGGCAGCTCCTTCAACAGACGGACCACCCGTATCCCTCTAAACCTTTCCTATCCGTGTCCCTGTCTGAGTGTCGTTAATGTACCTGCCTCGACCACTCCCTCCGGCAGCTCCTTCCACAGACGGACCACCCGTTCCCTCTAAACCTTTCCTATCCATGTCCCTGTCCTAGTGTCGTTAATGTATCTGCCTCGACCACTTCCTCCGGCAGCTCCTTCCACAGTAGGACCACCCGTATCCGTCTAAACCTTTCCTATCCGTGTCCCTGTCCGAGTGTCGTTAATGTACCTGCCTCGACCAGTTCCTCCCGCAGCTCCTTTCACAGACGGACCACCCGTATCCCTCTAAACCTTCCCTATCCGTGTCCCTATCCGAGTGTCATTAATGTACCTGTCTCGACCACTTCCTGCGGCAGCTCCTTTCACAGACGGACCACCCTCTGGGTGAACAAGTTTCCCCTACTTAATCCCTTTTCCCCTCTCACCTTAAACCTGTGACCTCTGGTTCAAGATTCCCCAACCGTGGGGGAAAAAATCTGTGCACGTTCACCCTATCTGTGCCCCCTCGTGGTTCTACACCCCTCTGTCAGGTCCCCACTACGCTCCCGGGAGTGAATTCCCTACCTGCCCGACCTCCCTCTGTAACTCAGCCCCTCGCGTCCCAGCGACGTTCCCGTAACTCTCCCTTTGCGCTCTTTCCAGCTCGATGGCACCTCTCCCAAAACGGGACACAGTTCTCCGAGTGCGGCCTGGCCAACCTCTTGTACAACTGCCAAGGCCGGCGTGACAAACGGTATCTTTGCCGGCCCAGCTCCCTGAGACCCTGCACCTCAAGGCCTCTCCAACACTTGCCAGGGCAGCTGAGAACTCACCAGAGGGGGAAAGCTCTCTTCTTGTCTCGGCCCATGCGGTTCCTGTTAATGGAGGTGGAACATGGCACCGCGTCCAAGTGGTGAGAGCTGTTCGGCAAGGTCGGAACCCACTGATTGTTTCTCTTAGATTTTGGTTCGCTATGGGAGAGAGAGAGAGAGACACACACAATGTGAGCAATGGGGAGTGTCGAGGGACAGGGGGACCTCGGCGTACGAGGGTGGGACACACACGCTGTGAGCAATGGGGAGTGTCGAGGGACGGGGGGACCTCGGCGTACGAGGGTAGGACACGCACCATGAACGGTGGGGAGTGTCGAGGGACGGGGTCCTCGGCGTACGAGGGTAGGACACACACTGTGAGCAATGGGGAGTGTCGAGGGACGGGGGGACCTCGGCGTACGAGGGTAGGACACGCACCATGAACGGTGGGGAGTGTCGAGGGACAGGGTCCTCGGCGTACGAGGGTAGGACACACACTGTGAGCAATGGGGAGTGTCGAGGGACGGGGGGACCTCGGCGAACAAGGGTAGGACACGCACCGTGAACGGTGGGGAGTGTCGAGGGACGGGGGGACCTCGGCGTACGAGGGTGGGTCACGCACCGTGAACGGTGGGGAGTGTCGAGGTACAGGGGGACCTCGGCGTACGAGGGTCGGACACACACCGTGAACGGTGGGGAGTGTCGAGGGACGGGGGGACCTCAGTGTACGAGGGTAGGACACACACCGTGAATGGTGGGGAGTGTCGAGGGACGGGGGGACCTCGGCGTACGAGGGTAGGACACACACTGTGAGCAATGGGGAGTGTCGAGGGACGGGGTCCTCGGCGTACGAGGGTAGGACACACACTGTGAGCAATGGGGAGTGTCGAGGGACAGGGGGACCTCGGCGTACGAGGGTAGGACACGGACCGTGAACTGTGGGGAGTGTCGAGGGACGGGGGGACCTCGGAGTATGAGGGTAGGGCACACACACTGTGAGCCATGGGGAGTGTCAAGGGACGGGGGGACCTCGGCGTATGAGGGTGGGACACACACACTGTGAGCAAAGGGGAGTGTCGAGGGACGGGGGGACCTCGGCGTACGAGGGTGGGTCACGCACCGTGAACGGTGGGGAGTGTCGAGGGACGGGGGGACCTCGGCGTACGAGGGTCGGACACACACCGTGAACGGTGGGGAGTGTCGAGGGACAGGGGGACCTCGGAGTACGAGGGTGGGACACACACCGTGAACGGTGGAGAGTGTCGAAAGACGGGGGGACCTCGGCGTACGAGGGTAGGACACAGACAGTGAACGGTGGGGAGTGTCGAGGGACGGGGGAACCTCGGCGTACAAGGGTAGGACACACACCGTGAACGGTGGGGAGTGTCGAGGGACAGGGGGACCTCAGCGTACGAGGGTAGGACACGGACCGTGAACGGTGGGGAGTGTCGAGGGACGGGGGGACCTCGGCGTACGAGGGTAGGACACACACCGTGAACGGTGGTTACGCACCGTAAGTAGGTTGGTGGCTCGGTGCTGATGGAGATGGCCTTGTATTTGTCATCGTTTCCTTCGAGGATTTCTTCCACCTCTGACGCTCGAAGGAGAGTTACGTTGGTGGCAAGTGTCGTGTATCCGTGATCTGTGGGAGTGCAGGACAAAGGTGGATTAGTGTGTGAGAGGGGTGTGTGTGTCAGAGAGGGGGAGAGGGATGAGTGTGACGGGGACACGGGGTGTGCTGCAGAGAGAGGGGTGCGTGTGTCAGAGAGGGGGAGAGGGATGAGTGTGTCGGGGACACGGGGTGTGCTGCAGAGAGAGGGGTGCGTGTGTCAGAGAGGGGGAGAGGGATGAGTGTGTCGGGGGCACGGGGTGTGCTGCAGAGAGAGGGGTGCGTGTGTCAGAGAGGGGGAGAGGGATGAGTGTGTCGGGGGACACGGGGTGTGCTGCAGTGAGAGGGGTGTGTGTGTCAGAGAGAGGGAGAGGGATGAGTCTGTCTGGGGACACGGGGTGTGCTGCAGTGAGAGGGGTGTGTGTGTCAGAGAGGGGGAGAGGGATGAGTGTGACGGGGACACGGGGTGTGCTGCAGTGAGAGGGGTGCGTGTGTCAGAGGGGGAGAGGGATGAGTGTGTCGGGGACACGGGGTGTGCTGCACTGAGAGGGATGAGTGTGTCAGAGAGGGGGAGAGGGATGAGTGTGTCTGGGGACACGGGGTGTGCTGCAGAGAGAGGGGTGCGTGTGTCAGAGAGGGGGAGAGGGATGAGTGTGTAGGGGACACGGGGTGTGCTGCAGTGAGAGGGGTGCGTGTGTCAGAGAGGGGGAGAGGGATGAGTGTGTCTGGGGGCACGGGGTGTGCTGCAGTGAGAGGGGTGCGTGTGTCAGAGAGGGGGAGAGGGATGAGTGTGTCAGGGACACGGGGTGTGCTGCAGTGAGAGGGGTGTGTGTGTCAGAGAGGGGGAGAGGGATGAGTGTGTCAGGGACACGGGGTGTGCTGCAGAGAGAGGGGTGTGTGTGTCAGAGAGGGGGAGAGGGATGAGTGTGTCAGGGACACGGGGTGTGCTGCAGAGAGAGGGGTGAGCGTGAGGGAGAGAGAGAGAGGTGTGTGTGTCAGAGAGGGTGTGTAAGTGTACCCCCCTCCACCTCACCTTTGTCTCCACTGCCCCATGGAGGCAAATCCGTTGGCCCCTGTGCAGGCAAGTCCCTCGCCACCTACCCCACCTCCCTGCAGCCTTGCGTTCCTGTCGCCGGCCCCGTACCGTGAGACGAGGCAACAATCCTCTTCCTCTCCTCGACGGTGGCCAGGCGCCTCCAGAGGGACGGGTACTTCTTGTACAGAGAGCCCCGGAACATGCGGAGGAAGTTTCCAACCTGCAGACCCGAGGGGAGGGGGAGAGGTCATCAGACTGAGCGGAGTCACCAGCGGTTCTGATCCGCGGGCCACAGGAGACGGAGGAATCCTGCCCTCGCCCCTCGCCCGCAACCCCCTTTTCAAACCCGAAAGCCATCCACTTCCAGCCGCCGAACTCCACGGGCTTTCCACCCTCCGCTGAGGAAATTCCTCCTCACCTCGCCCCTCCTGCGATGAGATAGTTGGAGGGGGTGGAGTGCAGCGTGGTCACGCACTTTGGTACAAGGAATAAAGGCGCAGGCTGTTCTTTTCTCAACTGGAGAGAGATTTCTGAAGCCTGAAGTGCAAAGGGACTTGGGAGTCCTTCTGCCGGATTCCCTACGAAGGTTAACTTGCAGGTGGGGTCAGAGGCGAGGAAGGCAAATGCAGTGTTGGCATTCATTTTGAGGGTACTGGAAGGATGTAATGCTGAGGCTTTATATAAAGCACTGGCCGGGGAGTATTGGGAGCAGTTTTGGTCCCCTTTGGACCGACAAGAAAGCCTTGCAGGTGGTGGTTAGGGGAGCAGAGAAGGTTATTGGGGTCTCCCTGCCTTCTGTCCAGTTCAGAGTCGATGCCTCCAGAAGGCATCATTAAAGACTCCTCACACCCTCTCCATGAACCCCATCAGCAGACAAAGGCAGCATGCATTTGTGAAAGGAAAATCATGTCTGACGAATCTTACAGAATTTTTTGAAGATGTAACTAGTAGAGTGGATAGGGGAGAGCCAGTGGATGTGGTATATTTAGATTTTCAAAAGGCTTTTGACAAGGTCCCACTCAGGAGATTAGTGTGTAAACTTAAAGCACACGGTATTGGGGGTATGGTATTGATGTGGATAGAGAATTGGTTGGCAGACAGGAAGCAAAGAGTGGGAGTAAACGGGACCTTTTCAGAATGGCAGGCAGTGACTAGTGGGGTACTGCAAGGCTCAGTGCTGGGACCCCAGTTGTTTACAATATATATTAATGATTTAGACAAGCAGATTAAATGCAGCATCTCCAAGTTTGCAGATGACACGAAGCTGGGCGGAGGTGTTAGCTGTGAGGAAGATGCTGAGAGGATGCAGGGTGACTTGGATAGGTTAGGTGAGTGGGCAAATTCATGGCAGATGCAATTTAATGTGGATAAATGTGAGGTTATCCACTTTGGTGGCAAGAACAGGAAAACAGATTATTATCTGAACGGTGGCCGATTAGGAAAAGGGGAGATGCAACGAGACCTGGGTGTCATTGTACACCAGTCATTGAAGGTGGACATGCAGGTACAGCAGGCAGTGAAAAAGGCAAATGGTATGTTGGCATTCATAGCAAAAGGATTTGAGTACAGGAGCAGGGAGGTTCTACTGCAGTTGTACAAGGCCTTGGTGAGACCGCACCTAGAATATTCTGTGCAGTTTTGGTCCCCTGATCTGAGGAAAGACATTCTTGCCATAGAGGGAGTACAGAGAAGGTTCACCAGATTGATTCCTGGGGTGGCAGGACTTTCATATGAAGAAATACTGGATCGACTAGGCTTATACTCACTGGAATTTAGAAGATTGAGGGGGGATCTTATTGAAACATATAAAACTCTAAAGGGATCGGACAGGCTAGATGCAGGAAGATTGTTTCCGATGTTGGGGAAGTCCAGAACGAGGGGTCACAGTTTAAGGATAAAGGGGAAGCCTTTTAGGACCGAGATGAGGAGAAACTTCTTCACACAGAGAGTGGTGAGTCTGTGGAATTCTCTGCCACAGGAAACAGTTGAGGCCGGTTCCTTGGCGATATTTAAGAGGGAGTTAGATTTGGCCCTTGTGGCTAAAGGGATCGGGGGTACGGAGAGAAAGCAGGTACGGGGTTCTGAGTTGGATGATCAGCCATGATCATACTGAATGGCAGTGCAGGCTCGAAGGGCCGAATGGCCTACTCCTGCACCTATTTTCTATGTTTCTATGTTTGTTCTTCTGCCACCAGGCAAATGTTACAGGAGCATCAAAACTAAAACCACAAGACTGCTGAACAGCTTCCTCCCACAGGCAGTCAGACTGCTAAGTAGCTGCTCTACCTGACTCTGCTTTGGACACTTATAACTTGATTTTAACCAACATGTGGCTGTTGTGTTTTACTATCTTTTGTTACGTTTGTTAGGTTATGATTGCACTTGCCCCTGGGAAACACTGTCTCATTCTACCCTGCAGAGACGCTGTCTGCAGCGTTGGTTGGAATGACAGTGAAGTTTCTGATTCTTGACCCTTACCTAAGTAAGGATGTGCTGACATTGGGGAGGGTGGAGAGGAGGTTCATGAGAAAGATTCCGGGAACGGAGGGGTTAACGCATGAGGAATGTTCGATGGCCGTGGTCCCAACAGGCTCTGGGGGCAGCTTCTCCTGCCAGGTCATCAGACCGATTAATTGATTTGTATTTCTACTGTTATATTGACTGTCCTACATACTGTTTATTTTAAGTCTCTGCAAATTGCACACTTAGACGGAGGCGTAACATAAAAGCTTTTTACTCTTCAAGGACGGTAAGTCAGAAAGTCAGTTCAATGTCTGCTGGATTTCCGGGGTGGAGCCTGTCCTGGTGGGACGTGCTTTCAGCCTGCTGTGCTTTCTGCCTGATGGGGGGGGGAGACGAGAGGCCGTCCGGGACAGGCGGGGTCCTCGGTCCACCGAGGGGAGGCCGGGTTTCCCTGAGGTGCTGAGCCGCGTCCTCGACTCTCCGCGGTTTCACGTGGCCGCGGGCAGGGCAGGACGCCGCCTGTGGCACATCATGAGTGGGCCGAGGTGCGGCAAAAGCGGTCTCACCTAGAGAGGTGCCGAAGCTGCGTTTTGGAAATTGAGATCAAGTTGTGTCTTTCACTGAGTACGGCAGGCCCCAGAGAGTTATACAACAGAGGGACCTCGGGATAGGTACAGGGACACAGGTAGACGGGGAAGGGGGCGCTGGTGGAAGAAGGCCATTGGCAAGCTGGCCTTCATTCATCAGGGCACCGAGTACAGGTGTCCGGACGTCGGTGAGTCCGCACTTGGGGTCGGTCCTGTGTTCTGTTTGGGTCACCCTGCTGTGGGAAAGGTGCCACTGAACTGGAAAGAGCGCAGAGGGACTCGAGGGACTGAGTTACGGAGAGAGGTCGGGCAGGTTGGGACTTTATTCCCGGGATGACCTTACGGAGGTGTGTAAAACCACGAGGGGGCACAGATAGACACAGACTTTTTCTCCACCTGTCAGAATCAGTTTATTACTGATGGATAGTTGCAAAATTTGTGGTTTGTGTCAGCAGTACAGGGCAATACGTGCAAAAAAAAAAGACTTTAAGTAACAAAACTAGTGTGGCCAAGTTCATGGACTGTCCAGAAATCTAACCGCAGAGCTGCTCCTGGAGTGTGGGGCTCCAGGCTCCCTGATTGGTGCTAACGAGGAGAGGTTCGCGCAACCCCCATGCCAGCTCGGCGCGTCGGAGTTCAGTCCTGGCATCTGCACCTCCTCCCCGTGGAATGCGTGGGCTTCCTCTGGGTGCTCCAGTCTCCTCCCACGGCCCAGACTAACAGGATAACACCGCGGTTTGGCTCGGGTTGAATCACGGGGCTGCTGACAGGCCTGCCCTGCGCGATGTTGCTAAAAAAAATACACTTCCTTCCCTTGACTTCCTGACCAACAGACCACAATCAGTCAGGATGGGCCTTGACACCTCCGCTAGGCCTACTCTGAACACTGGCGCTCGGCGAGGTTGAGCCTTCAGCCTGCACAGCCATGTTCTCGTTTAATTTCAACTGCAAGTGTGCAGGCAGAACACCTCGAGGATGTGTGCTTCACCCGCTGCTCTGCTCTCTCCCCTTGGCTGCGTGGCCAGGCACAGCCCAGACCCCATCGAAAGGCTCCCCGACAGCAACTAGATAGATTGGCGTCACAGTAGCCAGCTCAGGAAGACCAGGGAGCTGATTGTGAACTTCAGGAAGGGGAAGTCGAAGGAACACACGCTTCAGTTCTCATTAAGGGATCAGGAGTGGAGAGAGGGAGACGTTTCGAGTTCCTGGGTGTCAACATCTCTGAGGATCTGTCCTGGGCCCAGCAGCTACAAAGAAGACACGACATTGGGAGTTTCAGGTATCTGCTACGATACTAAAGACCCTGGCAAATTTCGACAGATGCTCCTGCGAGAGCATTCTAACTGGCTGCCCCTTCGTCTGGTATGGAGGAGCCACCGCAGAGGATCGGAAAAGGCTGCAGAAATTTGCAAACTTGGCCCGCTCTGTCGCAGGCACCAGTCTCCCCAGCACTCATTGCCATCCTCAAAAAGCTGGTGTCCGTCATTAAGGACCCCCCGTCTCCCAGGACATGCCCTCTTCTCATTGCTACCGTCAGGGAGGAGGTGCAGGAGCCTGAAGACACCCACATTCAACGATTCAGGAACAGCCTCTTCCCCCTCCGCCGTCCCATTTCTGAATGGACTCTGAACCCATGAACTCCACTATTTTTTTTCTACATCTGCATTGATTTGACTTAATTTTATACACAATCTTGTGCAAAAGTCACATGCACACACAGAGCTAGGCTGCCTGATACTTTTGCACACTGCTGTAATAATTTTATGTATTCCACCGTACTGCGTAAAACACAAATTTCATGACATACATGAGTGACAAGAAACCCGATTCTGATCGGGGTCTCTACCGTGGACTGAGAGTGGGAAGGGGGAAGGGAGAGGGGAATCACGGTTGGGAAAAGGGGAAGGGAGAGTGAAGGGAGCGGGACGCACCGGAGAGACGTTCAGTAATGATCAATAAGCCAATTGTTTGGAATCAGATGATCTTGCCTGGTGTCTCGGGGCTGGTGTGTCTGCATATCCCATCCCTCGCGACTCCTTCGCTGCCACCTGTCCCACACCCTGCTCCCGCAGCGTTCCACCCTCGCCACTCCCAACGTCCTCAGCCCCCGCCAGGTTCACAAACTCACTCCCCGGCCCCCCCCCCCCCAGTTGACAAAAGTCTTCAGCACCCTTGCGATATATACGAGGGGTGATTGATAAGTTCGTGGCCTAGGGTAGAAGGAGTCAATTTTAGGAAACCTAGCACATCTATTTTTCAGCATAGTCCCCTCCTACATTTACACACACAGTCCAGCCGTCGTGGAGCGTACAGATCTTGGACCTCCAGAAAGTGTCCACAGCAGGGGTGAACGAGATGTTCTTGGCCTAAGGTAGGAGGAGATGAGTTATACAGCTCTCATTACCTGCACATCCAGGTCAACTCTTTGATTATGCAGAAAGTTTGAAGTTAATAACCCATCAGGGGTGATTGATACGTTCGTGGCCCAAGGTAGAAGGAGATGAGTTATTAACTTCAAATTTTCTGCATAATCACTCAAAGAGTTGACCTGGATGTGCAGGTAATGAGAGCTGTATAACTCATCTCCTCCTACCTTAGGCCAAGAACATCTCATTCACCCCTGCTGTGGACACTTCCTGGAGGTCCAAGATCCGTACGCTCCATGACCGCTGGACTAAGTGTGTAAATGTAGGAGAGGACTATGCTGAAAAATAGATGTGCTAGGTTTCCTAAAATTGACTCCTTCTACCCTAGGCCACGAACTTATCAATCACCCCTCATGCGCGCCCGAGACTTTTTGCACAGTTTTGTTGATGTTTCCGATTGTAATTTATACGGTTTTATTTTCACTATGTATTTCGGGCAGAAGGGGCTCCTCAGCCGCGGTCGGCAGCTCATCTGGGAGAAGGAAAACTCAGATCTCAAAGCTCCGCTGACTCACTTCGGGAGTGAACCCCGAGGAAAAAAAATACGAAGCCGGGGTCCCCAAGGCCGTCTGACGTTGGGTTGGACACGTACTGGCGACTCCTGGTGCCAGACTTGTGTGGATCTCTGCCGTTCCTCTGTATTCGTCGGCCGCGTGGACAGGGGGAGCCTGCTCCATGGGGAACAGCCTGCTCTCCGTCGTACTGCCCCGGCTTGCGTATCAAGACAGCCAGGATGCAATATCCGTAGTTGACCCCGACCCACGATGTACTGCTGCCGCGAGAAAACGTACAGGAGTACAGCACAGGAACCACATTGTCGTGCTGACCCGGCTAAAAAGCAGGTCAAAAACACCCCAACACGAAGCGTCTGACGCCTCTCTCACCAGACCAGGCATCCACCACTCACTGAGTGAAAAACTTACCCCTTACATCCCCCCCTCACCTTCAGTGCCTGCCCTCTGGTACTAGACATGTCAACTCTGGGAAACAGATACCCCCTGTCCACTCTATCTATGCCTCTCGAAATCCTGTAAACAGCTCTCAGATCTCCCCTCGGCCTCCAGAGAAAACAACCCATGTTTATCCAGCCTCTCGTGACAGCACGTGCCCTCTAAACCAGGCAGCGTCCTGGTGAAACTCTTCTGCACCCTCTCCGAAGCCTCGACATCCTACCCGTACTGGGACGGCCAGAATTGCCCACAATTCTCCAGATGTAGCCTGACCACAGTTTGATAAAGTAGCAACATCACCCGCTGACTCCTGAACTCAAAGTCTCGACTAACAAAAGCGAGCGTCCTCAGCCGCCTCATCGACCTGCGTGGCCGCTTTCATGGAGCTGTGAACTTGGATCGCAAGATCCCTCTGCTCAGCGACGCTGTTAAAGACCTCGCCCCCGACAGTGTACTGTCTCCTTGCATTTGCCCTCCCGAGGGGCAACACCTCGCATTTATCTGGCTTAAGCTCCATCTGACATTTCCTGACGCATTAAACCTGACTCCGATCCTCAAATAACGCCGAGTTAGAGTCAGAGAGAAGGGGCCTCGCGGCAAGACGACGCCATTTTTCTCGAGCGTCTCGACAGGAGATGGTTGTTGACTTCAGGAACGGAGGACGGGGGCACATTCTCCTGCCTGCATCCAGAGAGTTGAGAGCTTCAGGGGTGTGTGCTCAGCCCGCTGCTCGACTCCTTCTGTGCCCATGACCGCGTGGGTAGGCACAGCTCCCACACGGCCCACCATCGTCGGCAGAGTTTCAGACGGCAAGCTGGTTGAGCGGAGTCGCAGGGAGGTCAGCAAGACCCACAGAGCTGATGGTGGACTTCAGGAAGGGAACCCACCCACACCAGTCCTCACAGAGGGGTCAGAAGTGGAGAGAGTGCGCAGCTTCGAGTTCCTGGGTGTCAACATCTCTGACCCGACATATGGATGCAGTGACAAAGGAGGCACGACAGCGGCTGCATTTCATCCAGAGCCTGAGGAGATCTGGTGTCTTACCAGAGACGCTCGCGAATTACGACAGGTGGACAATGAGAACTGTAACTGGCTGCATCAACGTTTCGTGTGAGGGTGGGAGGGGGCTACTGCACAGGATCAAAAGAAGCTGCAGTAAGTTGTGAACTTAAGTCAGCTCCACCATGGGTACCGGCCTCCGATGTATCCAGTATCAAGCAGCGATGCCTCAAAAAGGCAGCGTCCATCGTTAAGGACCCAGGAGAGACCCTCTTCTCACTGCTGCCATCAGGAAGGAGGTACAGGAGCCTCAGGACCCACACCAGCAGGTTCAGGGACAGTTATTACCCCTCAACCATTGGGAAGGAGGTACAGGAGCCTCAGGACCCACACCACCAGGTTCAGGGACAGTTATCACCCCTCAACCATTGGGAAGGAGGTCCGGAGCCTCAGGACCCACACCACCAGGTTCCGGGACAGTTATCACCCCTCAACCATCAGGAAGGAGGTACAGGAGCCTCAGGACCCACACCACCAGGTTCAGGGACAGTTATCACCCCTCAACCATCAGGAAGGAGGTACAGGAGCCTTAGGACCCACACCACCAGGTTCAGGGACAGTTATAACCCCTCAACCATCAGGAAGGAGGTACAGGAGCCTCAGGACCCACAACACATGTTCAGGAACAGTTACCACCCCTCAACCATCAGGAAGGAGGGACAGGAGCCTCCGGACCCACACCACCAGGTTCCGGAACAGTTATAACCCCTCAACCATCAGGAAGGAGGTACAGGAGCCTCAGGACCCACAACACATGTTCAGGAACAGTTACCACCCCTCAACCATCAGGAAGGAGGTACAGGAGCCTCAGGACCCACAGCACCAGGGTCAGGGACAGTTATTACCCCTCAACCATCAGGAAGGAGGTACAGGAGCCTCAGGACCCACAGCACCAGGTTCAGGGACAGTTATCACCCCTCAACCATCAGGAAGGAGATACAGGAGCCTCAGGACCCACACCTCCAGGTTCAGGGACAGTTATCACCCCTCAACCATCAGGAAGGAGGTACAGGAGCCTCAGGACCCAAACCACCAGGTTCAGGGACAGTTATCACCCCTCAACCATCAGGAAGGAGGTACAGGAGCCTCAGGACCCACACCACCAGGTTCAGGGACAGTTATTACCCCTCAACCATCAGGAAGGAGGTACTGGAGCCTCAGGACCCACACCACCAGGTTCAGGGACAGTTATCACCCCTCAACCATCAGGAAGGAGGTACAGGAGCCTCAGGACCCACACCACCAGGTTCAGGGACAGTTATCACCCCTCAACCATCAGGCTCTTGAACAAAAGGGGATAACTTCACTGACTTGCCCACCTATTGAGATGTTCCCACAACCGATGGTCTCACGTTAAGGACTGTCTAGCTCATGTACTCGTTATTTATTGCTATTTATTTATATTTGCATTAACAATGTCTGCTGTCATCTGCACGCCGATCTGTCAATGATCCCGTTACGGACACTATTCTATAGACCGGCTGCATATGCCGACAGGAAAATGCATCTCAGGGTTGTATGTGCTGACGTGCACATACTCTGATAATAAATCTGATAATTAATTCACTTTGAACTTTGACTTCCTGAGGAGGTTAAAAAAAAACTCAAAGCAACACACACACATACACAACGCCAGAGGGACCCAGCGGGTCGGTCAGCGTCCACAGGAATGAATAAGCAGTCGACGTTTTGGGCCGAGACCCTCCTTCCGGACTGGGAAGGAAGAGGATGGAATAAAAGGCTGGGAGGAACAGTAAGGAGGCTACCGAGAAGGCGATAGGCGAAGCCAGGTGAGTGGGAATGGTTGAGGGCCGGAGAGGAAGGCATCTAATAGGAGAAGGGAGTGGACCACAGGGGATGGTGATAGGCAGCTGAGAAGACGCAAGAGACACATATTGGGGGAAAAGGGAGAAGCTTCCCAGCCAGAATAGGAGGTACTGCTCCCCCAGTACAGGAAACATCCTCTCTACATCCACTCTATCTGTGGTCCTAGACTCCCCCGCTAAAGGAAACATCCTCTCTACATCCACTCTATCTGTGTCCTCTGGTCCCAGACTCCCCCACTATAGGAAACATCGTCTCCACATCCACTCTATCTGTGTCCTCTGGTCCCAGACTCCCCCACTATAGGAAACATCCTCTCTACATCCACTCTATCTGTGTCCTCTGGTCCCAGACTCCCGCACTACAGGAAACATCCTCTCCACATCCACTCTATCTGTGCCCTCTGGTCCCAGACTCCCCCACTATCGGAAACATCCTCTCCACATCCACTCTATCTGTTTCCTCTGGTCCTAGACTCCCCCACGATAGGAAACATCCTGTCCACATCCAGTTTATCTGTGTCATCTGGTCTTCGACTCCCCCACTACAGGAAACATCCTCTCCACATCCACTCTATCTGTATCCTCTGGTCCAAGACACCCCCACTACAGGAAACATCCTCTCCACATCCACTCTATCTGTGTCCTCTGGTCTTCGACTCCCCCACTACGGGAAACATCCTCTCCACATCCACTCTATCTGTGTCCTCTGGTCCTAAACTCCCCCACTACAGGAACCACCCTCTCCACATCCACTCTATCTGTGTCCTCTAGTCCTGGACTCCCCCACTACAGGAAACATCCTCTCCACATCCACTCTATCTGTGTCCTCTGGTCCCAGACTCCCCCACTATAGGAAACATCGTCTCCACATCCACTCTATCTGTGTCCTCTGGTCCTAGACTCCCCCACTATCGGAAACATCCTCTCCACATACACTCTATCTGTTTCCTCTGGTCCTAGACTCCCCCACGATAGGAAACATCCTGTCCACATCCAGTTTATCTGTGTCCTCTGGTCTTCGACTCCCCCACTACAGGAAACATCCTCTCCACATCCACTCTATCTGTGTCCTCTGGTCTTCGACTCCCCACTACAGGAAACATCCTCTCCACATCCACTCTATCTGTGTCCTCTGGTCCTGGACTCCCCCACTATAGGAAACATCCTCTCTACACCCACTCTATCTGAGTACTCTGGTCCTAGACTCCCCCACTACAGGAAACATCCTCTCCACAGCCACTCTAGCTGTGTCCTCTGGTCCTAGACTCCCCCACTATAGGAAACATCCTCTCCACATACACTCTATCTGTGTCCTCTGGTCCTAGACTCCCCCACTACAGGAAACATCCTCTCCACAGCCACTCTAGCTGTGTCCTCTGGTCCTAGACTCCCCCACGATAGGAAACATCCTCTCCACATCCACTCTATCTGTGTCCTCTGGTCCCAGACTCCCCCACTATAGGAAACATCGTCTCCACATCCACTCTATCTGTGTCCTCTTCTCCTAAACTCCCCCACTACAGGAACAACACTCTCCACATCCACTCTATCTGTGTCCTCTGGTCCTGGACTCCCCCAATATAGGAAACATCCTCTCCACATCCACTCTATCTGTGTCCTCTGGTCCCAGACGCCCGCACTATAGGAAGCATCCTCTAGGACCAGAGGACACAGATAGAGTGGATGTGGAGAGGATGTTTCCTATAGTGGGGGAGTCTAGGACCAGAGGACACAGACAGAGTGGATGTGGGGAGGATGTTTCCTATAGTGGGGGAGTCTAGGACAAAACGACACAGATAGAGTGGATGTGCAGTGGATGTTTCCTATAGTGGGGGAGTCTAGGATCAGAGGACACAGACAGAGTGGATGTGGAAGGATGTTTCCTATAGTGGGGGAGTCTAGAAGCAGAGGACACAGATAGAGTGGATGTGGAGAGGATGTTTCCTGTAGTGGGGGAGTCTAGGACCAGAGGACACGGATAGAGTGGATGTGGACAGGATGTTTCCTATAGTGGGGGAGTCAAGGACAAGAGGACACAGATAGAGTGGATGTGGAGAGGATGTTTCCTATAGTGGGGGAGTCTAGGATCAGAGGTCACAGATAGAGTGGATGTGGAGAATATGTTTCCTATAGTGGGGGAGTCTAGGATCAGAGGACACAGATAGAGTGGATGTGGAGAGGATGTTTCCTATAGTGGGGGTGTCTCGGACCTGAGGACACGGATAGACTGGATGTGGAAGGATCTTTCCTATAGTGGGGGAGTCTAGGATCAGAGGACAGAGAGAGTGGATGTGGAGAGGATGTTCCACATAGTGGGGGAGTCTATGATCAGAGGAAACAGATAGAGTGGATGTGGAGAGGATGTTTCCTATAGTGCGGGAGGCTAGGACCAGAGGACACAGATAGAGTGGATGTGCAGAGGATGTTTCCCATAGTGGGGGAGTCTAGGACCAGAGGACACAAATAGAGTGGATGTGGAGAGGATGTTTCCTATAGTGGGGGAGTCTAGAACCAGAGGACACAGATAGAGTGGATGTGGAAGGATCTTTCCTATAGTGGGGGAGTCTAGGACCAGAGGACACAGATAGAGTGGATGTGGAGAGGATGTTTCCTATAGTGGGGGAGTCTAGGACCAGAGGACACAGATAGAGTGGATGTGGAGAGGATGTTTCCTGTAATGGGGGAGTCTAGCACCAGAGGACTCCGACAGAGTGGATGTGGAGAGGATGTTTCCTATCGTGGGGGAGTCTAGGACCAGAGGACACAGCTAGAGCGGATGTGGACAGGATGTTTCCTGTAGTGGGGGAGTCTTGGACCAGAGGACACAGATAGAGTGGATGTGGAGGAGATGTTTCCTAAAGTGGGGGTGTCTAGGACCAGACGACACACATAGAGTGGATGTGGAGAGGATGTTTCCTGTAGTGGGGGAGTCTAGGACCAGAGGACACAGATAGAGTGGATGTGGAGAGGATGTTTCCTGTAGTGGGGGAGTCTAGGACCAGAGGACACAGACAGAGTGGATGTGGGGAGGATGTTTCCTATAGTGGGGGAGTCTAGGACAAAACGACACAGATAGAGTGGATGTGCAGTGGATGTTTCCTATAGTGGGGGAGTCTAGGATCAGAGGACACAGACAGAGTGGATGTGGAAGGATGTTTCCTATAGTGGGGGAGTCTAGAAGCAGAGGACACAGATAGAGTGGATGTGGAGAGGATGTTTCCTGTAGTGGGGGAGTCTAGGACCAGAGGACACGGATAGAGTGGATGTGGACAGGATGTTTCCTATAGTGGGGGAGTCAAGGACAAGAGGACACAGATAGAGTGTATGTGCAGTGGATGTTTCCTATAGTGGGGGAGTCTAGGATCAGAGGACACAGATAGAGTGGATGTGGAGAATATGTTTCCTATAGTGCGGGAGTCTAGGATCAGAGGACACAGATAGATTGGATGTGGAGAGGATGTTTCCTATAGTGGGGGTGTCTCGGACCTGAGGACACGGATAGACTGGATGTGGAAGGATCTTTCCTATAGTGGGGGAGTCTAGGATCAGAGGACAGAGAGAGTGGATGTGGAGAGGATGTTCCAAATAGTGGGGGAGTCTATGATCAGAGGAAACAGATAGAGTGGATGTGTAGAGGGTGTTTCCTATAGTGGGGGAGTCTAGGATCAGAGGACCCAGATAGAGTGGATGTGGAGAATATGTTTCCTATAGTGGGGGAGTCTAGGACCAGAGGACACAGATAGAGTGGATGTGGAAGGATGTTTCCTGCAGTGGGGGAGTCTAGAACCAGAGGACACAGATAGAGTGGATGTGGAGAGGATGTTTCCTATAGTGGGGGTGTCTCGGACCAGAGGACACAGATAGAGTGGATGTGGAAGGATGTTTCCTACAGTGGGGCAGTCTAGGACCAGAGGACACAGCTCGAGTAGATGTGGAAGGATGTTTCCTATATTGAGGTGTCTACGACCAGAGGACACAGATAGAGTGGATGTGGAGAGGATGTTTCCTATAGTGGGGATGTCTAGGACCAGACGACACAGATAGAGTGGATGTGGAGAGGATGTTTCCTGTAGTGGGGGAGTCTAGGACCAGAGGACATAGATAGAGTGGATGTGGAGAGGATGTTTCCTGTAGTGTGGGAGTCTAGGACCAGAGGACACAGATAGAGTGGATGTGGAGAGGATGTTTCCTGTAGTGTGGGAGTCTAGGACCAGAGGACACAGATAGAGTGGATGTGGAGAGGATGTTTCCTATAGTGGGGGAGTCTAGGACCAGAGGACACAGATAGAGTGGATGTCGAGAGGATATTTCCTATAGTGGGGTAGTTTCGGACCAGAGGACACAGATAGAGTGGATGTGGAGAGGATGTTTCCTGTCGTGGGGGAGGCTAGGACCAGAGGACACAGATAGAGTGCATGTGAAGAGGATGTTTCCTGTTGTGGGGGAGTCTAGGACCAGAGGACACAGATAGAGTGGATGTGGAGAGGATGTTTCCTATAGTGGTGGAGTCTAGGACCAGAGGACACAGATAGAGTGGATGTGGAGAGGATGTTTCCTATAGTGGTGGAGTCTAGGACCAGAGGACACAGATAGAGTGGATGTCGAGAGGATATTTCCTATAGTGGGGTAGTTTCGGACCAGAGGACACAGATAGAGTGGATGTGGAGAGGATGTTTCCTGTCGTGGGGGAGGCTAGGACCAGAGGACACAGATAGAGTGGATGTGGAGAGGATATTTCCGATAGTGGGGATGTCTAGGACCAGACGACACAGATAGAGTGGATGTGGCGAGGATGTTTCCTGTAGTGGGGGAGTCTAGGACCAGAGGACATAGATAGAGTGGATGTGGAGAGGATGTTTCCTGTAGTGTGGGAGTCTAGGACCAGAGGACACAGATAGAGTGGATGTGGAGAGGATGTTTCCTGTAGTGTGGGAGTCTAGGACCAGAGGACACAGATAGAGTGGATGTGGAGAGGATGTTTCCTATAGTGGGGATGTCTAGGACCAGACGACACAGATAGAGTGGATGTGGAGAGGATGTTTCCTGTAGTGGGGGAGTCTAGGACCAGAGGACATAGATAGAGTGGATGTGGAGAGGATGTTTCCTGTAGTGTGGGAGTCTAGGACCAGAGGACACAGATAGAGTGGATGTGGAGAGGATGTTTCCTGTAGTGTGGGAGTCTAGGACCAGAGGACACAGATATAGTGGATGTGGAGAGGATGTTTCCGATAGTGGGGATGTCTAGGACCAGACGACACAGATAGAGTGGATGTGGAGAGGATGTTTCCTGTAGTGGGGGAGTCTAGGACCAGAGGACATAGATAGAGTGGATGTGGAGAGGATGTTTCCTGTAGTGTGGGAGTCTAGGACCAGAGGACACAGATAGAGTGGATGTGGAGAGGATGTTTCCTGTAGTGTGGGAGTCTAGGACCAGAGGACACAGATAGAGTGGATGTGGAGAGGATGTTTCCTGTAGTGTGGGAGTCTAGGACCAGAGGACACAGATAGAGTGGATGTGGAGAGGATGTTTCCTATAGTGGTGGAGTCTAGGACCAGAGGACACAGATAGAGTGGATGTGGAGAGGATGTTTCCTATAGTGGTGGAGTCTAGGACCAGAGGACACAGATAGAGTGGATGTCGAGAGGATATTTCCTATAGTGGGGTAGTTTCGGACCAGAGGACACAGATAGAGTGGATGTGGAGAGGATGTTTCCTGTCGTGGGGGAGGCTAGGACCAGACGACACAGATAGAGTGCATGTGAAGAGGATGTTTCCTGTTGTGGGGGAGTCTAGGACCAGAGGACACAGATAGAGTGGATGTGGAGAGGGTGTTTACTGTAGTGGGGGAGTCTACGAGCAGAGGACACAGATAGAGTGGATGTGGAAGGATGTTTCCTATAGTCGGGGAGTCTAGGACCAGAGGACACAGATAGAGTGGATGTGGAGAGGATGTTTCCTGTAGAGGGGGAGTCTAGGATCAGAGGAAAGATAGAGTGGATGTGGGGAGGATGTTTCCTATAGTGGGGGAGTCTAGGACCAGAGGACACAGATAGAGTGGATGTGGAGAGGATGTTTCCTATAGTGGGGGAGTCTATGACCAGAGGACACAGATAAGAGTGGATGTGGAGAGGGTGTTTACTGTAGTGGGGGAGTCTAGGATCAGAGGACAGATAGAGTGGATGTGAGGACGATGTTTCCTATAGTGGGGGAGCCTAGGACCAGAGGACACAGATAGAGTGGATGTGGAGAGGATGTTTCCTATAGTGGGGGAGTCTATGACCAGAGGACACAGATAAGAGTGGATGTGGAGAGGGTGTTTCCTATAGTGGGGGAGTCTAGGATCAGAGGACTCAGATAGAGTGGATGTGGAGAATATGTTTCCTATAGTGGGGGAGTCTAGGACCAGAGGACACAGATAGAGTGGATGTGGAAGGATGTTTCCTGCAGTGGGGGAGTCTAGAACCAGAGGACACAGATAGAGTGGATGTGGAGAGGATGTTTCCTATAGTGGGGGTGTCTCGGACCAGAGGACACAGATAGAGTGGATGTGGAAGGATGTTTCCTACAGTGGGGCAGTCTAGGACCAGAGGACACAGCTCGAGTGGATGTGGAAGGATGTTTCCTATATTGAGGTGTCTATGACCAGAGGACACAGATGGAGTGGATGTGGAGAGGATGTTTCCTATAGTGGGGGAGTCTAGGACCAGAGGACACAGATACAGTGGACGTCGAGAGGATGTTTCCTATAGTGGGGGAGTCTAGGACCAGAGGACACAGATAGAGTAGATGTGGAGAGGATGTTTTCTATAGTGGGGGCGTCTAGGACCAGAGGACACAGATAGAGTGGATGTGGAGAGGATGTTTCCTGTATTGGGGGAGTCTTGGACCAGAGGACACAGATAGAGTGGATGTGGAGAGGATATTTCCTGTAGTGCGGGAGGCTAGGACCAGAGGACACAGATAGAGTGGATGTGGAGAGGATGTTTCCTGTATTGGGGGAGTCTAGGACCAGAAGACACAGACAGAGTGGATGTGGAGACGATGTTTCCTATAGTGGGCAGTCTAGGACCAGAGGACACTGATTGTGTGGATGTGGAGAGGATGTTTCCTATAGTGGGGTTGTCTCGGACCAGAGGACACAGATAGAGTGGATGTGGAGAGGATGTTTCCTGTAGAGGGGGAGTCTATGATCAGACGACAGATAGAGTGGATGTGGGGAGGATGTTTCCTATAGTGGGGGAGTCTAGGACCAGAGGACACAGATAGAGTGGATGTGGAGAGGATGTTTCCTATAGTGGGGGAGTCTATGACCAGAGGACACAGATAGAGTGGATGTGGAGAGGATGTTTCCTATAGTGGGGGAGTCTAGGACCAGAGTACACAGATAAGACTGGATGTGGAGAGGGTGTTTACTGTAGTGGGGGAGTCGAGGACCAGAGGACACAGATAGAGTGGATGTGGGGAGGATGTTTCCAATAGTCGGGGAGTCTAGGACCAGAGGACACAGAGAAAGCGGATGTGGAGAGGATGTTTCCTATAGTGGGGGAGTCTAGGACCAGAGGACACAGATAGAGTGGATGTGGAAGGATGTTTCCTGTATTGGGTGAGTCTAGGACCAGAGGACACAGATAGAGTGGATGTGGAGAGGATGTTTCCTATAGTGGGGGAGTCTAGGACCAGAGGACACAGATAGAGTGGATGTGGAAGGATGTTTCCTGTATTGGGTGAGTCTAGGACCAGAGGACACAGATAGAGTGGATGTGGAGAGGATTTTTTCTGTAGTGGAGGAGTCTACGACCACAGATAGAGTGGATATGGAGATGATTTTTCCTATAGTGGGGTAGTTTCGGACCAGAGGACACAGATTGAGTGGATGTGGAGAGGATGTTTCCTGTCGTGGGGGAGGCTAGGACCAGAGGACACAGATAGAGTGCATGTGAAGAGGATGTTTCCTGTTGTGGGGGAGTCTAGGACCAGAGGACACAGATAGAGTGGATGTCGAGAGGATGTTTCCTATAGTGGTGGAGTCTAGGACCAGAGGACACAGATAGAGTGGATGTGGAGAGGATGTTTCCTATAGTGGGGTAGTTTCGGACCAGAGGACACAGATAGAGTGGATGTGGAGAGGATGTTTCCTGTCGTGGGGGAGGCTAGGACCAGAGGACACAGATAGAGTGGATGTGAAGAGGATGTTTCCTGTTGTGGGGGAGTCTAGGACCAGAGGACACAGATAGAGTGGATGTGGAGAGGATGTTTCCTATAGTGGTGGAGTCTAGGACCAGAGGACACAGATAGAGTGGATGTGGAGAGGATGTTTCCTATAGTGGGGGAGTCTAGGACCAGAGGACACAGATAGAGTGGATGTGGAGAGGATGTTTCCTATAGTGGTGGAGTCTAGGACCAGAGGACACAGATAGAGTGGATGTGGAGAGGATGTTTCCTATAGTGGGGGAGTCTAGGACCAGAGTACACAGATAAGACTGGATGTGGAGAGGGTGTTTACTGTAGTGGGGGAGTCGAGGACCAGAGGACACAGATAGAGTGGATGTGGAGAGGATGTTTCCTATAGTCGGGGAGTCTAGGACCAGAGGACACAGATAGAGTGGATGTGGAGAGGATGTTTCCTGTAGTGTGGGAGTCTAGGACCAGAGGACACAGATAGAGTGGATGTGGAGAGGATGTTTCCTGTAGTGGGGGAGTCTATGATCAGACGACAGATAGAGTGGATGTGGGGAGGATGTTTCCTATAGTGGGGGAGTCTAGGACCAGAGGACACAGATAGAGTGGATGTGGAGAGGATGTTTCCTATAGTGGGGGAGTCTATGACCAGAGGACACAGATAGAGTGGATGTGGAGAGGATGTTTCCTATAGTGGGGGAGTCTAGGACCAGAGTACACAGATAAGACTGGATGTGGAGAGGGTGTTTACTGTAGTGGGGGAGTCGAGGACCAGAGGACACAGATAGAGTGGATGTGGAGAGGATGTTTCCTATAGTCGGGGAGTCTAGGACCAGAGGACACAGAGAAAGCGGATGTGGAGAGGATGTTTCCTATAGTGGGGGAGTCTAGGACCAGAGGACACAGATAGAGTGGATGTGGAAGGATGTTTCCTGTATTGGGTGAGTCTAGGACCAGAGGACACAGATAGAGTGGATGTGGAGAGGATTTTTTCTGTAGTGGAGGAGTCTACGACCACAGATAGAGTGGATATGGAGATGATTTTTCCTATAGTGGGGTAGTTTCGGACCAGAGGACACAGATAGAGTGGATGTGGAGAGGATGTTTCCTGTCGTGGGGGAGGCTAGGACCAGAGGACACAGATAGAGTGCATGTGAAGAGGATGTTTCCTGTTGTGGGGGAGTCTAGGACCAGAGGACACAGATAGAGTGGATGTCGAGAGGATGTTTCCTATAGTGGTGGAGTCTAGGACCAGAGGACACAGATAGAGTGGATGTGGAGAGGATGTTTCCTATAGTGGGGTAGTTTCGGACCAGAGGACACAGATAGAGTGGATGTGGAGAGGATGTTTCCTGTCGTGGGGGAGGCTAGGACCAGAGGACACAGATAGAGTGGATGTGAAGAGGATGTTTCCTGTTGTGGGGGAGTCTAGGACCAGAGGACACAGATAGAGTGGATGTGGAGAGGATGTTTCCTATAGTGGTGGAGTCTAGGACCAGAGGACACAGATAGAGTGGATGTGGAGAGGATGTTTCCTATAGTGGGGGAGTCTAGGACCAGAGGACACAGATAGAGTGGATGTGGAGAGGATGTTTCCTATAGTGGTGGAGTCTAGGACCAGAGGACACAGATAGAGTGGATGTGGAGAGGATGTTTCCTATAGTGGGGGAGTCTAGGACCAGAGGACACAGATAGAGTGGATGTGGAGAGGATGTTTCCTATAGTGGTGGAGTCTAGGACCAGAGGACACAGATAGAGTGGATGTGGAGAGGATGTTTCCTATAGTGGGGGAGTCTAGGACCAGAGTACACAGATAAGACTGGATGTGGAGAGGGTGTTTACTGTAGTGGGGGAGTCGAGGACCAGAGGACACAGATAGAGTGGATGTGGAGAGGATGTTTCCTATAGTCGGGGAGTCTAGGACCAGAGGACACAGATAGAGTGGATGTGGAGAGGATGTTTTCTGTAGTGTGGGAGTCTAGGACCAGAGGACACAGATAGAGTGGATGTCGAGAGGATATTTCCTATAGTGGGGTAGTTTCGGACCAGAGGACACAGATAGAGTGGATGTGGAGAGGATGTTTCCTGTCGTGGGGGAGGCTAGGACCAGAGGACATAGATAGAGTGGATGTGGAGAGGATGTTTCCTGTAGTGTGGGAGTCTAGGACCAGAGGACACAGATAGAGTGGATGTGGAGAGGATGTTTCCTGTAGTGTGGGAGTCTAGGACCAGAGGACACAGATAGAGTGGATGTGGAGAGGATGTTTCCTATAGTGGGGATGTCTAGGACCAGACGACACAGATAGAGTGGATGTGGAGAGGATGTTTCCTGTAGTGGGGGAGTCTAGGACCAGAGGACATAGATAGAGTGGATGTGGAGAGGATGTTTCCTGTAGTGTGGGAGTCTAGGACCAGAGGACACAGATAGAGTGGATGTGGAGAGGATGTTTCCTGTAGTGTGGGAGTCTAGGACCAGAGGACACAGATAGAGTGGATGTGGAGAGGATGTTTCCGATAGTGGGGATGTCTAGGACCAGACGACACAGATAGAGTGGATGTGGAGAGGATGTTTCCTGTAGTGGGGGAGTCCAGGACCAGAGGACATAGATAGAGTGGATGTGGAGAGGATGTTTCCTGTAGTGTGGGAGTCTAGGACCAGAGGACACAGATAGAGTGGATGTGGAGAGGATGTTTCCTGTAGTGTGGGAGTCTAGGACCAGAGGACACAGATAGAGTGGATGTGGAGAGGATGTTTCCTGTAGTGTGGGAGTCTAGGACCAGAGGACACAGATAGAGTGGATGTGGAGAGGATGTTTCCTATAGTGGTGGAGTCTAGGACCAGAGGACACAGATAGAGTGGATGTGGAGAGGATGTTTCCTATAGTGGTGGAGTCTAGGACCAGAGGACACAGATAGAGTGGATGTCGAGAGGATATTTCCTATAGTGGGGTAGTTTCGGACCAGAGGACACAGATAGAGTGGATGTGGAGAGGATGTTTCCTGTCGTGGGGGAGGCTAGGACCAGACGACACAGATAGAGTGCATGTGAAGAGGATGTTTCCTGTTGTGGGGGAGTCTAGGACCAGAGGACACAGATAGAGTGGATGTGGAGAGGATGTTTCCTATAGTGGTGGAGTCTACGACCAGAGGACACAGATAGAGTGGATGTGGAGAGGATGTTTCCTATAGTGGGGGAGTCTAGGACCAGAGTACACAGATAAGACTAGATGTGGAGAGGGTGTTTACTGTAGTGGGGGAGTCGAGGACCAGAGGACACAGATAGAGTGGATGTGGAAGGATGTTTCCTATAGTCGGGGAGTCTAGGACCAGAGGACACAGATAGAGTGGATGTGGAGAGGATGTTTCCTGTAGAGGGGGAGTCTAGGATCAGAGGAAAGATAGAGTGGATGTGGGGAGAATGTTTCCTATAGTGGGGGAGTCTAGGACCAGAGGACACAGATAGAGTGGATGTGGAGAGGATGTTTCCTATAGTGGGGGAGTCTATGACCAGAGGACACAGATAAGAGTGGATGTGGAGAGGGTGTTTACTGTAGTGGGGGAGTCTAGGATCAGAGGACAGATAGAGTGGATGTGAGGACGATGTTTCCTATAGTGGGGGAGTCTAGGACCAGAGGACACAGATAGAGTGGATGTGGAGAGGATGTTTCCTATAGTGGGGGAGTCTATGACCAGAGGACACAGATAAGAGTGGATGTGGAGAGGGTGTTTCCTATAGTGGGGGAGTCTAGGATCAGAGGACTCAGATAGAGTGGATGTGGAGAATATGTTTCCTATAGTGGGGGAGTCTAGGACCAGAGGACACAGATAGAGTGGATGTGGAAGGATGTTTCCTGCAGTGGGGGAGTCTAGAACCAGAGGACACAGATAGAGTGGATGTGGAGAGGATGTTTCCTATAGTGGGGGTGTCTCGGACCAGAGGACACAGATAGAGTGGATGTGGAAGGATGTTTCCTACAGTGGGGCAGTCTAGGACCAGAGGACACAGCTCGAGTGGATGTGGAAGGATGTTTCCTATATTGAGGTGTCTATGACCAGAGGACACAGATGGAGTGGATGTGGAGAGGATGTTTCCTATAGTGGGGGAGTCTAGGACCAGAGGACACAGATACAGTGGACGTCGAGAGGATGTTTCCTATAGTGGGGGAGTCTAGGACCAGAGGACACAGATAGAGTAGATGTGGAGAGGATGTTTTCTATAGTGGGGGCGTCTAGGACCAGAGGACACAGATAGAGTGGATGTGGAGAGGATGTTTCCTGTATTGGGGGAGTCTTGGACCAGAGGACACAGATAGAGTGGATGTGGAGAGGATATTTCCTGTAGTGCGGGAGGCTAGGACCAGAGGACACAGATAGAGTGGATGTGGAGAGGATGTTTCCTGTATTGGGGGAGTCTAGGACCAGAGGACACAGACAGAGTGGATGTGGAGACGATGTTTCCTATAGTGGGCAGTCTAGGACCAGAGGACACTGATTGTGTGGATGTGGAGAGGATGTTTCCTATAGTGGGGTTGTCTCGGACCAGAGGACACAGATAGAGTGGATGTGGAGAGGATGTTTCCTGTAGAGGGGGAGTCTATGATCAGACGACAGATAGAGTGGATGTGGGGAGGATGTTTCCTATAGTGGGGGAGTCTAGGACCAGAGGACACAGATAGAGTGGATGTGGAGAGGATGTTTCCTATAGTGGGGGAGTCTATGACCAGAGGACACAGATAGAGTGGATGTGGAGAGGATGTTTCCTATAGTGGGGGAGTCTAGGACCAGAGTACACAGATAAGACTGGATGTGGAGAGGGTGTTTACTGTAGTGGGGGAGTCGAGGACCAGAGGACACAGATAGAGTGGATGTGGGGAGGATGTTTCCTATAGTCGGGGAGTCTAGGACCAGAGGACACAGAGAAAGCGGATGTGGAGAGGATGTTTCCTATAGTGGGGGAGTCTAGGACCAGAGGACACAGATAGAGTGGATGTGGAAGGATGTTTCCTGTATTGGGTGAGTCTAGGACCAGAGGACACAGATAGAGTGGATGTGGAGAGGATTTTTTCTGTAGTGGAGGAGTCTACGACCACAGATAGAGTGGATATGGAGATGATTTTTCCTATAGTGGGGTAGTTTCGGACCAGAGGACACAGATTGAGTGGATGTGGAGAGGATGTTTCCTATAGTGGTGGAGTCTAGGACCAGAGGACACAGATAGAGTGGATGTCGAGAGGATATTTCCTATAGTGGGGTAGTTTCGGACCAGAGGACACAGATAGAGTGGATGTGGAGAGGATGTTTCCTGTCGTGGGGGAGGCTAGGACCAGACGACACAGATAGAGTGCATGTGAAGAGGATGTTTCCTGTTGTGGGGGAGTCTAGGACCAGAGGACACAGATAGAGTGGATGTGGAGAGGATGTTTCCTATAGTGGTGGAGTCTACGACCAGAGGACACAGATAGAGTGGATGTGGAGAGGATGTTTCCTATAGTGGGGGAGTCTAGGACCAGAGTACACAGATAAGACTAGATGTGGAGAGGGTGTTTACTGTAGTGGGGGAGTCGAGGACCAGAGGACACAGATAGAGTGGATGTGGAAGGATGTTTCCTATAGTCGGGGAGTCTAGGACCAGAGGACACAGATAGAGTGGATGTGGAGAGGATGTTTCCTGTAGAGGGGGAGTCTAGGATCAGAGGAAAGATAGAGTGGATGTGGGGAGAATGTTTCCTATAGTGGGGGAGTCTAGGACCAGAGGACACAGATAGAGTGGATGTGGAGAGGATGTTTCCTATAGTGGGGGAGTCTATGACCAGAGGACACAGATAAGAGTGGATGTGGAGAGGGTGTTTACTGTAGTGGGGGAGTCTAGGATCAGAGGACAGATAGAGTGGATGTGAGGACGATGTTTCCTATAGTGGGGGAGTCTAGGACCAGAGGACACAGATAGAGTGGATGTGGAGAGGATGTTTCCTATAGTGGGGGAGTCTATGACCAGAGGACACAGATAAGAGTGGATGTGGAGAGGGTGTTTCCTATAGTGGGGGAGTCTAGGATCAGAGGACTCAGATAGAGTGGATGTGGAGAATATGTTTCCTATAGTGGGGGAGTCTAGGACCAGAGGACACAGATAGAGTGGATGTGGAAGGATGTTTCCTGCAGTGGGGGAGTCTAGAACCAGAGGACACAGATAGAGTGGATGTGGAGAGGATGTTTCCTATAGTGGGGGTGTCTCGGACCAGAGGACACAGATAGAGTGGATGTGGAAGGATGTTTCCTACAGTGGGGCAGTCTAGGACCAGAGGACACAGCTCGAGTGGATGTGGAAGGATGTTTCCTATATTGAGGTGTCTATGACCAGAGGACACAGATGGAGTGGATGTGGAGAGGATGTTTCCTATAGTGGGGGAGTCTAGGACCAGAGGACACAGATACAGTGGACGTCGAGAGGATGTTTCCTATAGTGGGGGAGTCTAGGACCAGAGGACACAGATAGAGTAGATGTGGAGAGGATGTTTTCTATAGTGGGGGCGTCTAGGACCAGAGGACACAGATAGAGTGGATGTGGAGAGGATGTTTCCTGTATTGGGGGAGTCTTGGACCAGAGGACACAGATAGAGTGGATGTGGAGAGGATATTTCCTGTAGTGCGGGAGGCTAGGACCAGAGGACACAGATAGAGTGGATGTGGAGAGGATGTTTCCTGTATTGGGGGAGTCTAGGACCAGAGGACACAGACAGAGTGGATGTGGAGACGATGTTTCCTATAGTGGGCAGTCTAGGACCAGAGGACACTGATTGTGTGGATGTGGAGAGGATGTTTCCTATAGTGGGGTTGTCTCGGACCAGAGGACACAGATAGAGTGGATGTGGAGAGGATGTTTCCTGTAGAGGGGGAGTCTATGATCAGACGACAGATAGAGTGGATGTGGGGAGGATGTTTCCTATAGTGGGGGAGTCTAGGACCAGAGGACACAGATAGAGTGGATGTGGAGAGGATGTTTCCTATAGTGGGGGAGTCTATGACCAGAGGACACAGATAGAGTGGATGTGGAGAGGATGTTTCCTATAGTGGGGGAGTCTAGGACCAGAGTACACAGATAAGACTGGATGTGGAGAGGGTGTTTACTGTAGTGGGGGAGTCGAGGACCAGAGGACACAGATAGAGTGGATGTGGGGAGGATGTTTCCTATAGTCGGGGAGTCTAGGACCAGAGGACACAGATAGAGTGGATGTGGAAGGATGTTTCCTGTATTGGGTGAGTCTAGGACCAGAGGACACAGATAGAGTGGATGTGGAGAGGATTTTTTCTGTAGTGGAGGAGTCTACGACCACAGATAGAGTGGATATGGAGATGATTTTTCCTATAGTGGGGTAGTTTCGGACCAGAGGACACAGATTGAGTGGATGTGGAGAGGATGTTTCCTGTCGTGGGGGAGGCTAGGACCAGAGGACACAGATAGAGTGCATGTGAAGAGGATGTTTCCTGTTGTGGGGGAGTCTAGGACCAGAGGACACAGATAGAGTGGATGTCGAGAGGATGTTTCCTATAGTGGTGGAGTCTAGGACCAGAGGACACAGATAGAGTGGATGTGGAGAGGATGTTTCCTATAGTGGGGTAGTTTCGGACCAGAGGACACAGATAGAGTGGATGTGGAGAGGATGTTTCCTGTCGTGGGGGAGGCTAGGACCAGAGGACACAGATAGAGTGGATGTGAAGAGGATGTTTCCTGTTGTGGGGGAGTCTAGGACCAGAGGACACAGATAGAGTGGATGTGGAGAGGATGTTTCCTATAGTGGTGGAGTCTAGGACCAGAGGACACAGATAGAGTGGATGTGGAGAGGATGTTTCCTATAGTGGGGGAGTCTAGGACCAGAGGACACAGATAGAGTGGATGTGGAGAGGATGTTTCCTATAGTGGTGGAGTCTAGGACCAGAGGACACAGATAGAGTGGATGTGGAGAGGATGTTTCCTATAGTGGGGGAGTCTAGGACCAGAGTACACAGATAAGACTGGATGTGGAGAGGGTGTTTACTGTAGTGGGGGAGTCGAGGACCAGAGGACACAGATAGAGTGGATGTGGAGAGGATGTTTCCTATAGTCGGGGAGTCTAGGACCAGAGGACACAGATAGAGTGGATGTGGAGAGGATGTTTCCTGTAGTGTGGGAGTCTAGGACCAGAGGACACAGATAGAGTGGATGTGGAGAGGATGTTTCCTGTAGTGGGGGAGTCTATGATCAGACGACAGATAGAGTGGATGTGGGGAGGATGTTTCCTATAGTGGGGGAGTCTAGGACCAGAGGACACAGATAGAGTGGATGTGGAGAGGATGTTTCCTATAGTGGGGGAGTCTATGACCAGAGGACACAGATAGAGTGGATGTGGAGAGGATGTTTCCTATAGTGGGGGAGTCTAGGACCAGAGTACACAGATAAGACTGGATGTGGAGAGGGTGTTTACTGTAGTGGGGGAGTCGAGGACCAGAGGACACAGATAGAGTGGATGTGGAGAGGATGTTTCCTATAGTCGGGGAGTCTAGGACCAGAGGACACAGAGAAAGCGGATGTGGAGAGGATGTTTCCTATAGTGGGGGAGTCTAGGACCAGAGGACACAGATAGAGTGGATGTGGAAGGATGTTTCCTGTATTGGGTGAGTCTAGGACCAGAGGACACAGATAGAGTGGATGTGGAGAGGATTTTTTCTGTAGTGGAGGAGTCTACGACCACAGATAGAGTGGATATGGAGATGATTTTTCCTATAGTGGGGTAGTTTCGGACCAGAGGACACAGATAGAGTGGATGTGGAGAGGATGTTTCCTGTCGTGGGGGAGGCTAGGACCAGAGGACACAGATAGAGTGGATGTGAAGAGGATGTTTCCTGTTGTGGGGGAGTCTAGGACCAGAGGACACAGATAGAGTGGATGTCGAGAGGATGTTTCCTATAGTGGTGGAGTCTAGGACCAGAGGACACAGATAGAGTGGATGTGGAGAGGATGTTTCCTATAGTGGGGTAGTTTCGGACCAGAGGACACAGATAGAGTGGATGTGGAGAGGATGTTTCCTGTCGTGGGGGAGGCTAGGACCAGAGGACACAGATAGAGTGGATGTGAAGAGGATGTTTCCTGTTGTGGGGGAGTCTAGGACCAGAGGACACAGATAGAGTGGATGTGGAGAGGATGTTTCCTATAGTGGTGGAGTCTAGGACCAGAGGACACAGATAGAGTGGATGTGGAGAGGATGTTTCCTATAGTGGGGGAGTCTAGGACCAGAGGACACAGATAGAGTGGATGTGGAGAGGATGTTTCCTATAGTGGTGGAGTCTAGGACCAGAGGACACAGATAGAGTGGATGTGGAGAGGATGTTTCCTATAGTGGGGGAGTCTAGGACCAGAGTACACAGATAAGACTGGATGTGGAGAGGGTGTTTACTGTAGTGGGGGAGTCGAGGACCAGAGGACACAGATAGAGTGGATGTGGAGAGGATGTTTCCTATAGTCGGGGAGTCTAGGACCAGAGGACACAGATAGAGTGGATGTGGAGAGGATGTTTTCTGTAGTGTGGGAGTCTAGGACCAGAGGACACAGATAGAGTGGATGTGGAGAGGGTGGTTCCTGTAGTGGGGGAGTCTAGGACCAGAGGACAGAGATAGAGTAGATGTGGAGACGATGTTTCCTATAGTGGGGGAGTCTCGGACCAGAAGACACAGATGGAATGGATGTGGAGAGGATGTTTCCTATAGTGGGGGAGTCTAGGACCAGAGGACACAAATAGAGTGGATGTGGAAGGATCTTTCCTATAGTGGGGAGTCTAGAACCAGAGGACACAGATAGAGTGGATGTGGAGAGGATGTTTCCTGTAGAGGGGGAGTCTATGATCAGATGACAGATAGAGTGGATGTGGGGAGGATGTTTCCTATAGTGGGGGAGTCTAGGACCAGAGGACACAGATAGAGTGGATGTGGACAGGATGTTTCCTATAGTGGGGGAGTCTATGACCAGAGGACACAGATAAGAGTGGATGTGGAGAGGGTGTTTACTGTAGTGGGGAGTCTAGGACCAGAGGACACAGATAGAGTGGATGTGGAGAGGATGCTTCCTATAGTGGCGGAGTCTAGGACCAGAGTACACAGATAAGACTGGATGTGGAGAGGGTGTTTACTGTAGTGGGGGAGTCGAGGACAAGAGGACACAGATAGAGTGGATGTCGAGAGGATGTTTCCTATAGTGGTGGAGTCTAGGACCAGAGGACACAGATAGAGTGGATGTGGAGAGGATGTTTCCTATAGTGGGGTAGTTTCGGACCAGAGGACACAGATAGAGTGGATGTGGAGAGGATGTTTCCTGTCGTGGGGGAGGCTAGGAGAGAGGACACAGATAGAGTGGATGTGAAGAGGATGTTTCCTGTTGTGGGGGAGTCTAGGACCAGAGGACACAGATAGAGTGGATGTCGAGAGGATGTTTCCTATAGTGGTGGAGTCTAGGACCAGAGGACACAGATAGAGTGGATGTGGAGAGGATGTTTCCTATAGTGGGGTAGTTTCGGACCAGAGGACACAGATAGAGTGGATGTGGAGAGGATGTTTCCTGTCGTGGGGGAGGCTAGGACCAGAGGACACAGATAGAGTGGATGTGAAGAGGATGTTTCCTGTTGTGGGGGAGTCTAGGACCAGAGGACACAGATAGAGTGGATGTGGAGAGGATGTTTCCTATAGTGGTGGAGTCTAGGACCAGAGGACACAGATAGAGTGGATGTGGAGAGGATGTTTCCTATAGTGGGGGAGTCTAGGACCAGAGGACACAGATAGAGTGGATGTGGAGAGGATGTTTCCTATAGTGGTGGAGTCTAGGACCAGAGGACACAGATAGAGTGGATGTGGAGAGGATGTTTCCTATAGTGGGGGAGTCTAGGACCAGAGTACACAGATAAGACTGGATGTGGAGAGGGTGTTTACTGTAGTGGGGGAGTCGAGGACCAGAGGACACAGATAGAGTGGATGTGGAGAGGATGTTTCCTATAGTCGGGGAGTCTAGGACCAGAGGACACAGATAGAGTGGATGTGGAGAGGATGTTTTCTGTAGTGTGGGAGTCTAGGACCAGAGGACACAGATAGAGTGGATGTGGAGAGGATGTTTCCTCTAGTGGGGGAGTCTAGGACCAGAGGACATAGATAGAGTGGATGTGGAGAGGGTGTTTCCCATTGTGGGGGAGTCCAGGACCAGAGGACACAGATAGAGTGGATGTGGAGAGGGTGGTTCCTGTAGTGGGGGAGTCTAGGACCAGAGGACAGAGATAGAGTAGATGTGGAGACGATGTTTCCTATAGTGGGGGAGTCTCGGACCAGAAGACACAGATGGAATGGATGTGGAGAGGATGTTTCCTATAGTGGGGGAGTCTAGGACCAGAGGACACAGATACAGTGGACGTCGAGAGGATGTTTCCTATAGTGGGGGAGTCTAGGACCAGAGGACACAGATAGAGTAGATGTGGAGAGGATGTTTTCTATAGTGGTGGAGTCTAGGACCAGAGGACACAGATAGAGTGGATGTGGAGAGGATATTTCCTGTAGTGCGGGAGGCTAGGACCAGAGGACACAGATAGAGTGGATGTGGAGAGGATGTTTCCTGTAGTGGGGGAGTCTAGGACCAGAGGACATAGATAGAGTGGATGTGGAGAGGATGTTTCCTGTAGTGTGGGAGTCTAGGACCAGAGGACACAGATAGAGTGGATGTGGAGAGGATGTTTCCTGTAGTGTGGGAGTCTAGGACCAGAGGACACAGATAGAGTGGATGTGGAGAGGATGTTTCCGATAGTGGGGATGTCTAGGACCAGACGACACAGATAGAGTGGATGTGGAGAGGATGTTTCCTGTAGTGGGGGAGTCCAGGACCAGAGGACATAGATAGAGTGGATGTGGAGAGGATGTTTCCTGTAGTGTGGGAGTCTAGGACCAGAGGACACAGATAGAGTGGATGTGGAGAGGATGTTTCCTGTAGTGTGGGAGTCTAGGACCAGAGGACACAGATAGAGTGGATGTGGAGAGGATGTTTCCTGTAGTGTGGGAGTCTAGGACCAGAGGACACAGATAGAGTGGATGTGGAGAGGATGTTTTCTGTAGTGTGGGAGTCTAGGACCAGAGGACACAGATAGAGTGGATGTGGAGAGGATGTTTCCTCTAGTGGGGGAGTCTAGGACCAGAGGACATAGATAGAGTGGATGTGGAGAGGGTGTTTCCCATTGTGGGGGAGTCCAGGACCAGAGGACACAGATAGAGTGGATGTGGAGAGGGTGGTTCCTGTAGTGGGGGAGTCTAGGACCAGAGGACAGAGATAGAGTAGATGTGGAGACGATGTTTCCTATAGTGGGGGAGTCTCGGACCAGAAGACACAGATGGAATGGATGTGGAGAGGATGTTTCCTATAGTGGGGGAGTCTAGGACCAGAGGACACAGATACAGTGGACGTCGAGAGGATGTTTCCTATAGTGGGGGAGTCTAGGACCAGAGGACACAGATAGAGTAGATGTGGAGAGGATGTTTTCTATAGTGGTGGAGTCTAGGACCAGAGGACACAGATAGAGTGGATGTGGAGAGGATATTTCCTGTAGTGCGGGAGGCTAGGACCAGAGGACACAGATAGAGTGGATGTGGAGAGGATGTTTCCTGTAGTGGGGGAGTCTAGGACCAGAGGACATAGATAGAGTGGATGTGGAGAGGATGTTTCCTGTAGTGTGGGAGTCTAGGACCAGAGGACACAGATAGAGTGGATGTGGAGAGGATGTTTCCTGTAGTGTGGGAGTCTAGGACCAGAGGACACAGATAGAGTGGATGTGGAGAGGATGTTTCCGATAGTGGGGATGTCTAGGACCAGACGACACAGATAGAGTGGATGTGGAGAGGATGTTTCCTGTAGTGGGGGAGTCCAGGACCAGAGGACATAGATAGAGTGGATGTGGAGAGGATGTTTCCTGTAGTGTGGGAGTCTAGGACCAGAGGACACAGATAGAGTGGATGTGGAGAGGATGTTTCCTGTAGTGTGGGAGTCTAGGACCAGAGGACACAGATAGAGTGGATGTGGAGAGGATGTTTCCTGTAGTGTGGGAGTCTAGGACCAGAGGACACAGATAGAGTGGATGTGGAGAGGATGTTTCCTATAGTGGTGGAGTCTAGGACCAGAGGACACAGATAGAGTGGATGTGGAGAGGATGTTTCCTATAGTGGTGGAGTCTAGGACCAGAGGACACAGATAGAGTGGATGTCGAGAGGATATTTCCTATAGTGGGGTAGTTTCGGACCAGAGGACACAGATAGAGTGGATGTGGAGAGGATGTTTCCTGTCGTGGGGGAGGCTAGGACCAGACGACACAGATAGAGTGCATGTGAAGAGGATGTTTCCTGTTGTGGGGGAGTCTAGGACCAGAGGACACAGATAGAGTGGATGTGGAGAGGATGTTTCCTATAGTGGTGGAGTCTACGACCAGAGGACACAGATAGAGTGGATGTGGAGAGGATGTTTCCTATAGTGGGGGAGTCTAGGACCAGAGTACACAGATAAGACTAGATGTGGAGAGGGTGTTTACTGTAGTGGGGGAGTCGAGGACCAGAGGACACAGATAGAGTGGATGTGGAAGGATGTTTCCTATAGTCGGGGAGTCTAGGACCAGAGGACACAGATAGAGTGGATGTGGAGAGGATGTTTCCTGTAGAGGGGGAGTCTAGGATCAGAGGAAAGATAGAGTGGATGTGGGGAGAATGTTTCCTATAGTGGGGGAGTCTAGGACCAGAGGACACAGATAGAGTGGATGTGGAGAGGATGTTTCCTATAGTGGGGGAGTCTATGACCAGAGGACACAGATAAGAGTGGATGTGGAGAGGGTGTTTACTGTAGTGGGGGAGTCTAGGATCAGAGGACAGATAGAGTGGATGTGAGGACGATGTTTCCTATAGTGGGGGAGTCTAGGACCAGAGGACACAGATAGAGTGGATGTGGAGAGGATGTTTCCTATAGTGGGGGAGTCTATGACCAGAGGACACAGATAAGAGTGGATGTGGAGAGGGTGTTTCCTATAGTGGGGGAGTCTAGGATCAGAGGACTCAGATAGAGTGGATGTGGAGAATATGTTTCCTATAGTGGGGGAGTCTAGGACCAGAGGACACAGATAGAGTGGATGTGGAAGGATGTTTCCTGCAGTGGGGGAGTCTAGAACCAGAGGACACAGATAGAGTGGATGTGGAGAGGATGTTTCCTATAGTGGGGGTGTCTCGGACCAGAGGACACAGATAGAGTGGATGTGGAAGGATGTTTCCTACAGTGGGGCAGTCTAGGACCAGAGGACACAGCTCGAGTGGATGTGGAAGGATGTTTCCTATATTGAGGTGTCTATGACCAGAGGACACAGATGGAGTGGATGTGGAGAGGATGTTTCCTATAGTGGGGGAGTCTAGGACCAGAGGACACAGATACAGTGGACGTCGAGAGGATGTTTCCTATAGTGGGGGAGTCTAGGACCAGAGGACACAGATAGAGTAGATGTGGAGAGGATGTTTTCTATAGTGGGGGCGTCTAGGACCAGAGGACACAGATAGAGTGGATGTGGAGAGGATGTTTCCTGTATTGGGGGAGTCTTGGACCAGAGGACACAGATAGAGTGGATGTGGAGAGGATATTTCCTGTAGTGCGGGAGGCTAGGACCAGAGGACACAGATAGAGTGGATGTGGAGAGGATGTTTCCTGTATTGGGGGAGTCTAGGACCAGAGGACACAGACAGAGTGGATGTGGAGACGATGTTTCCTATAGTGGGCAGTCTAGGACCAGAGGACACTGATTGTGTGGATGTGGAGAGGATGTTTCCTATAGTGGGGTTGTCTCGGACCAGAGGACACAGATAGAGTGGATGTGGAGAGGATGTTTCCTGTAGAGGGGGAGTCTATGATCAGACGACAGATAGAGTGGATGTGGGGAGGATGTTTCCTATAGTGGGGGAGTCTAGGACCAGAGGACACAGATAGAGTGGATGTGGAGAGGATGTTTCCTATAGTGGGGGAGTCTATGACCAGAGGACACAGATAGAGTGGATGTGGAGAGGATGTTTCCTATAGTGGGGGAGTCTAGGACCAGAGTACACAGATAAGACTGGATGTGGAGAGGGTGTTTACTGTAGTGGGGGAGTCGAGGACCAGAGGACACAGATAGAGTGGATGTGGGGAGGATGTTTCCTATAGTCGGGGAGTCTAGGACCAGAGGACACAGAGAAAGCGGATGTGGAGAGGATGTTTCCTATAGTGGGGGAGTCTAGGACCAGAGGACACAGATAGAGTGGATGTGGAAGGATGTTTCCTGTATTGGGTGAGTCTAGGACCAGAGGACACAGATAGAGTGGATGTGGAGAGGATTTTTTCTGTAGTGGAGGAGTCTACGACCACAGATAGAGTGGATATGGAGATGATTTTTCCTATAGTGGGGTAGTTTCGGACCAGAGGACACAGATTGAGTGGATGTGGAGAGGATGTTTCCTGTCGTGGGGGAGGCTAGGACCAGAGGACACAGATAGAGTGCATGTGAAGAGGATGTTTCCTGTTGTGGGGGAGTCTAGGACCAGAGGACACAGATAGAGTGGATGTCGAGAGGATGTTTCCTATAGTGGTGGAGTCTAGGACCAGAGGACACAGATAGAGTGGATGTGGAGAGGATGTTTCCTATAGTGGGGTAGTTTCGGACCAGAGGACACAGATAGAGTGGATGTGGAGAGGATGTTTCCTGTCGTGGGGGAGGCTAGGACCAGAGGACACAGATAGAGTGGATGTGAAGAGGATGTTTCCTGTTGTGGGGGAGTCTAGGACCAGAGGACACAGATAGAGTGGATGTGGAGAGGATGTTTCCTATAGTGGTGGAGTCTAGGACCAGAGGACACAGATAGAGTGGATGTGGAGAGGATGTTTCCTATAGTGGGGGAGTCTAGGACCAGAGGACACAGATAGAGTGGATGTGGAGAGGATGTTTCCTGTCGTGGGGGAGGCTAGGACCAGACGACACAGATAGAGTGCATGTGAAGAGGATGTTTCCTGTTGTGGGGGAGTCTAGGACCAGAGGACACAGATAGAGTGGATGTGGAGAGGATGTTTCCTATAGTGGTGGAGTCTACGACCAGAGGACACAGATAGAGTGGATGTGGAGAGGATGTTTCCTATAGTGGGGGAGTCTAGGACCAGAGTACACAGATAAGACTAGATGTGGAGAGGGTGTTTACTGTAGTGGGGGAGTCGAGGACCAGAGGACACAGATAGAGTGGATGTGGAAGGATGTTTCCTATAGTCGGGGAGTCTAGGACCAGAGGACACAGATAGAGTGGATGTGGAGAGGATGTTTCCTGTAGAGGGGGAGTCTAGGATCAGAGGAAAGATAGAGTGGATGTGGGGAGAATGTTTCCTATAGTGGGGGAGTCTAGGACCAGAGGACACAGATAGAGTGGATGTGGAGAGGATGTTTCCTATAGTGGGGGAGTCTATGACCAGAGGACACAGATAAGAGTGGATGTGGAGAGGGTGTTTACTGTAGTGGGGGAGTCTAGGATCAGAGGACAGATAGAGTGGATGTGAGGACGATGTTTCCTATAGTGGGGGAGTCTAGGACCAGAGGACACAGATAGAGTGGATGTGGAGAGGATGTTTCCTATAGTGGGGGAGTCTATGACCAGAGGACACAGATAAGAGTGGATGTGGAGAGGGTGTTTCCTATAGTGGGGGAGTCTAGGATCAGAGGACTCAGATAGAGTGGATGTGGAGAATATGTTTCCTATAGTGGGGGAGTCTAGGACCAGAGGACACAGATAGAGTGGATGTGGAAGGATGTTTCCTGCAGTGGGGGAGTCTAGAACCAGAGGACACAGATAGAGTGGATGTGGAGAGGATGTTTCCTATAGTGGGGGTGTCTCGGACCAGAGGACACAGATAGAGTGGATGTGGAAGGATGTTTCCTACAGTGGGGCAGTCTAGGACCAGAGGACACAGCTCGAGTGGATGTGGAAGGATGTTTCCTATATTGAGGTGTCTATGACCAGAGGACACAGATGGAGTGGATGTGGAGAGGATGTTTCCTATAGTGGGGGAGTCTAGGACCAGAGGACACAGATACAGTGGACGTCGAGAGGATGTTTCCTATAGTGGGGGAGTCTAGGACCAGAGGACACAGATAGAGTAGATGTGGAGAGGATGTTTTCTATAGTGGGGGCGTCTAGGACCAGAGGACACAGATAGAGTGGATGTGGAGAGGATGTTTCCTGTATTGGGGGAGTCTTGGACCAGAGGACACAGATAGAGTGGATGTGGAGAGGATATTTCCTGTAGTGCGGGAGGCTAGGACCAGAGGACACAGATAGAGTGGATGTGGAGAGGATGTTTCCTGTATTGGGGGAGTCTAGGACCAGAGGACACAGACAGAGTGGATGTGGAGACGATGTTTCCTATAGTGGGCAGTCTAGGACCAGAGGACACTGATTGTGTGGATGTGGAGAGGATGTTTCCTATAGTGGGGTTGTCTCGGACCAGAGGACACAGATAGAGTGGATGTGGAGAGGATGTTTCCTGTAGAGGGGGAGTCTATGATCAGACGACAGATAGAGTGGATGTGGGGAGGATGTTTCCTATAGTGGGGGAGTCTAGGACCAGAGGACACAGATAGAGTGGATGTGGAGAGGATGTTTCCTATAGTGGGGGAGTCTATGACCAGAGGACACAGATAGAGTGGATGTGGAGAGGATGTTTCCTATAGTGGGGGAGTCTAGGACCAGAGTACACAGATAAGACTGGATGTGGAGAGGGTGTTTACTGTAGTGGGGGAGTCGAGGACCAGAGGACACAGATAGAGTGGATGTGGGGAGGATGTTTCCTATAGTCGGGGAGTCTAGGACCAGAGGACACAGAGAAAGCGGATGTGGAGAGGATGTTTCCTATAGTGGGGGAGTCTAGGACCAGAGGACACAGATAGAGTGGATGTGGAAGGATGTTTCCTGTATTGGGTGAGTCTAGGACCAGAGGACACAGATAGAGTGGATGTGGAGAGGATTTTTTCTGTAGTGGAGGAGTCTACGACCACAGATAGAGTGGATATGGAGATGATTTTTCCTATAGTGGGGTAGTTTCGGACCAGAGGACACAGATTGAGTGGATGTGGAGAGGATGTTTCCTGTCGTGGGGGAGGCTAGGACCAGAGGACACAGATAGAGTGCATGTGAAGAGGATGTTTCCTGTTGTGGGGGAGTCTAGGACCAGAGGACACAGATAGAGTGGATGTCGAGAGGATGTTTCCTATAGTGGTGGAGTCTAGGACCAGAGGACACAGATAGAGTGGATGTGGAGAGGATGTTTCCTATAGTGGGGTAGTTTCGGACCAGAGGACACAGATAGAGTGGATGTGGAGAGGATGTTTCCTGTCGTGGGGGAGGCTAGGACCAGAGGACACAGATAGAGTGGATGTGAAGAGGATGTTTCCTGTTGTGGGGGAGTCTAGGACCAGAGGACACAGATAGAGTGGATGTGGAGAGGATGTTTCCTATAGTGGTGGAGTCTAGGACCAGAGGACACAGATAGAGTGGATGTGGAGAGGATGTTTCCTATAGTGGGGGAGTCTAGGACCAGAGGACACAGATAGAGTGGATGTGGAGAGGATGTTTCCTATAGTGGTGGAGTCTAGGACCAGAGGACACAGATAGAGTGGATGTGGAGAGGATGTTTCCTATAGTGGGGGAGTCTAGGACCAGAGTACACAGATAAGACTGGATGTGGAGAGGGTGTTTACTGTAGTGGGGGAGTCGAGGACCAGAGGACACAGATAGAGTGGATGTGGAGAGGATGTTTCCTATAGTCGGGGAGTCTAGGACCAGAGGACACAGATAGAGTGGATGTGGAGAGGATGTTTCCTGTAGTGTGGGAGTCTAGGACCAGAGGACACAGATAGAGTGGATGTGGAGAGGATGTTTCCTGTAGTGGGGGAGTCTATGATCAGACGACAGATAGAGTGGATGTGGGGAGGATGTTTCCTATAGTGGGGGAGTCTAGGACCAGAGGACACAGATAGAGTGGATGTGGAGAGGATGTTTCCTATAGTGGGGGAGTCTATGACCAGAGGACACAGATAGAGTGGATGTGGAGAGGATGTTTCCTATAGTGGGGGAGTCTAGGACCAGAGTACACAGATAAGACTGGATGTGGAGAGGGTGTTTACTGTAGTGGGGGAGTCGAGGACCAGAGGACACAGATAGAGTGGATGTGGAGAGGATGTTTCCTATAGTCGGGGAGTCTAGGACCAGAGGACACAGAGAAAGCGGATGTGGAGAGGATGTTTCCTATAGTGGGGGAGTCTAGGACCAGAGGACACAGATAGAGTGGATGTGGAAGGATGTTTCCTGTATTGGGTGAGTCTAGGACCAGAGGACACAGATAGAGTGGATGTGGAGAGGATTTTTTCTGTAGTGGAGGAGTCTACGACCACAGATAGAGTGGATATGGAGATGATTTTTCCTATAGTGGGGTAGTTTCGGACCAGAGGACACAGATAGAGTGGATGTGGAGAGGATGTTTCCTGTCGTGGGGGAGGCTAGGACCAGAGGACACAGATAGAGTGGATGTGAAGAGGATGTTTCCTGTTGTGGGGGAGTCTAGGACCAGAGGACACAGATAGAGTGGATGTCGAGAGGATGTTTCCTATAGTGGTGGAGTCTAGGACCAGAGGACACAGATAGAGTGGATGTGGAGAGGATGTTTCCTATAGTGGGGTAGTTTCGGACCAGAGGACACAGATAGAGTGGATGTGGAGAGGATGTTTCCTGTCGTGGGGGAGGCTAGGACCAGAGGACACAGATAGAGTGGATGTGAAGAGGATGTTTCCTGTTGTGGGGGAGTCTAGGACCAGAGGACACAGATAGAGTGGATGTGGAGAGGATGTTTCCTATAGTGGTGGAGTCTAGGACCAGAGGACACAGATAGAGTGGATGTGGAGAGGATGTTTCCTATAGTGGGGGAGTCTAGGACCAGAGGACACAGATAGAGTGGATGTGGAGAGGATGTTTCCTATAGTGGTGGAGTCTAGGACCAGAGGACACAGATAGAGTGGATGTGGAGAGGATGTTTCCTATAGTGGGGGAGTCTAGGACCAGAGTACACAGATAAGACTGGATGTGGAGAGGGTGTTTACTGTAGTGGGGGAGTCGAGGACCAGAGGACACAGATAGAGTGGATGTGGAGAGGATGTTTCCTATAGTCGGGGAGTCTAGGACCAGAGGACACAGATAGAGTGGATGTGGAGAGGATGTTTTCTGTAGTGTGGGAGTCTAGGACCAGAGGACACAGATAGAGTGGATGTGGAGAGGGTGGTTCCTGTAGTGGGGGAGTCTAGGACCAGAGGACAGAGATAGAGTAGATGTGGAGACGATGTTTCCTATAGTGGGGGAGTCTCGGACCAGAAGACACAGATGGAATGGATGTGGAGAGGATGTTTCCTATAGTGGGGGAGTCTAGGACCAGAGGACACAGATACAGTGGACGTCGAGAGGATGTTTCCTATAGTGGGGGAGTCTAGGACCAGAGGACACAGATAGAGTAGATGTGGAGAGGATGTTTTCTATAGTGGTGGAGTCTAGGACCAGAGGACACAGATAGACTGGATGTGGAGAGGATATTTCCTGTAGTGCGGGAGGCTAGGACCAGAGGACACAGTTAGAGTGGATGTGGAGAGGATGTTTCCTGTAGTGGGGGAGTCTAGGACCAGAGGACACAGACAGAGTGGATGTGGAGACGATGTTTCCTATAGTGGGCAGTCTAGGACCAGAGGACACTGATTGTGTGGATGTGGAGAGGATGTTTCCTATAGTGGGGTTGTCTCGGACCAGAGGACACAAATAGAGTGGATGTGGAAGGATCTTTCCTATAGTGGGGAGTCTAGAACCAGAGGACACAGATAGAGTGGATGTGGAGAGGATGTTTCCTGTAGAGGGGGAGTCTATGATCAGATGACAGATAGAGTGGATGTGGGGAGGATGTTTCCTATAGTGGGGGAGTCTAGGACCAGAGGACACAGATAGAGTGGATGTGGACAGGATGTTTCCTATAGTGGGGGAGTCTATGACCAGAGGACACAGATAAGAGTGGATGTGGAGAGGGTGTTTACTGTAGTGGGGAGTCTAGGACCAGAGGACACAGATAGAGTGGATGTGGAGAGGATGCTTCCTATAGTGGCGGAGTCTAGGACCAGAGTACACAGATAAGACTGGATGTGGAGAGGGTGTTTACTGTAGTGGGGGAGTCGAGGACAAGAGGACACAGATAGAGTGGATGTCGAGAGGATGTTTCCTATAGTGGTGGAGTCTAGGACCAGAGGACACAGATAGAGTGGATGTGGAGAGGATGTTTCCTATAGTGGGGTAGTTTCGGACCAGAGGACACAGATAGAGTGGATGTGGAGAGGATGTTTCCTGTCGTGGGGGAGGCTAGGAGAGAGGACACAGATAGAGTGGATGTGAAGAGGATGTTTCCTGTTGTGGGGGAGTCTAGGACCAGAGGACACAGATAGAGTGGATGTCGAGAGGATGTTTCCTATAGTGGTGGAGTCTAGGACCAGAGGACACAGATAGAGTGGATGTGGAGAGGATGTTTCCTATAGTGGGGTAGTTTCGGACCAGAGGACACAGATAGAGTGGATGTGGAGAGGATGTTTCCTGTCGTGGGGGAGGCTAGGACCAGAGGACACAGATAGAGTGGATGTGAAGAGGATGTTTCCTGTTGTGGGGGAGTCTAGGACCAGAGGACACAGATAGAGTGGATGTGGAGAGGATGTTTCCTATAGTGGTGGAGTCTAGGACCAGAGGACACAGATAGAGTGGATGTGGAGAGGATGTTTCCTATAGTGGGGGAGTCTAGGACCAGAGGACACAGATAGAGTGGATGTGGAGAGGATGTTTCCTATAGTGGTGGAGTCTAGGACCAGAGGACACAGATAGAGTGGATGTGGAGAGGATGTTTCCTATAGTGGGGGAGTCTAGGACCAGAGTACACAGATAAGACTGGATGTGGAGAGGGTGTTTACTGTAGTGGGGGAGTCGAGGACCAGAGGACACAGATAGAGTGGATGTGGAGAGGATGTTTCCTATAGTCGGGGAGTCTAGGACCAGAGGACACAGATAGAGTGGATGTGGAGAGGATGTTTTCTGTAGTGTGGGAGTCTAGGACCAGAGGACACAGATAGAGTGGATGTGGAGAGGATGTTTCCTCTAGTGGGGGAGTCTAGGACCAGAGGACATAGATAGAGTGGATGTGGAGAGGGTGTTTCCCATTGTGGGGGAGTCCAGGACCAGAGGACACAGATAGAGTGGATGTGGAGAGGGTGGTTCCTGTAGTGGGGGAGTCTAGGACCAGAGGACAGAGATAGAGTAGATGTGGAGACGATGTTTCCTATAGTGGGGGAGTCTCGGACCAGAAGACACAGATGGAATGGATGTGGAGAGGATGTTTCCTATAGTGGGGGAGTCTAGGACCAGAGGACACAGATACAGTGGACGTCGAGAGGATGTTTCCTATAGTGGGGGAGTCTAGGACCAGAGGACACAGATAGAGTAGATGTGGAGAGGATGTTTTCTATAGTGGTGGAGTCTAGGACCAGAGGACACAGATAGAGTGGATGTGGAGAGGATATTTCCTGTAGTGCGGGAGGCTAGGACCAGAGGACACAGATAGAGTGGATGTGGAGAGGATGTTTCCTGTAGTGGGGGAGTCTAGGACCAGAGGACACAGACAGAGTGGATGTGGAGACGATGTTTCCTATAGTGGGCAGTCTAGGACCAGAGGACACTGATTGTGTGGATGTGGAGAGGATGTTTCCTATAGTGGGGTTGTCTCGGACCAGAGGACACAAATAGAGTGGATGTGGAAGGATCTTTCCTATAGTGGGGAGTCTAGAACCAGAGGACACAGATAGAGTGGATGTGGAGAGGATGTTTCCTGTAGAGGGGGAGTCTATGATCAGATGACAGATAGAGTGGATGTGGGGAGGATGTTTCCTATAGTGGGGGAGTCTAGGACCAGAGGACACAGATAGAGTGGATGTGGACAGGATGTTTCCTATAGTGGGGGAGTCTATGACCAGAGGACACAGATAAGAGTGGATGTGGAGAGGGTGTTTACTGTAGTGGGGAGTCTAGGACCAGAGGACACAGATAGAGTGGATGTGGAGAGGATGCTTCCTATAGTGGCGGAGTCTAGGACCAGAGTACGCAGATAAGACTGGATGTGGAGAGGGTGTTTACTGTAGTGGGGGAGTCGAGGACAAGAGGACACAGATAGAGTGGATGTGGAGAGGATGTTTCCTATAGTCGGGGAGTCTAGGACCAGAGGACACAGATAGAGTGGATGTGGAGAGGATGTTTCCTATAGTGGTGATGTCTAGGACCAGACGACACAGATAGAGTGGATGTGGAGAGGATGTTTCCTGTAGTGGGGGAGTCTAGGACCAGAGGACATGGATAGAGTGGATGTGGAGAGGATGTTTACTGTAGTGTGGGAGTCTAGGACCAGAGGACACAGATAGAGTGGATGTGGAGAGGATGTTTCCTGTAGTGGGGGAGTCTAGGACCAGAGGACATAGATAGAGTGGATGTGGAGAGGATGTTTCCTGTAGTGTGGGAGTCTAGGACCAGAGGACACAGATAGAGTGGATGTGGAGAGGATGTTTCCTGCAGTGGGGGAGTCTAGGACCAGAGGACATAGATAGAGTGGATGTGGAGAGGGTGTTTCCCATTGTGGGGGAGTCCAGGACCAGAGGACACAGATAGAGTGGATGTGGAGAGGGTGGTTCCTGTAGTGGGGGAGTCTAGGACCAGAGGACAGAGATAGAGTAGATGTGGAGACGATGTTTCCTATAGTGGGGGAGTCTAGGACCAGAGGACACAGATAGAGTGGATGTGGAGAGGATATTTCCTGTAGTGCGGGAGGCTAGGACCAGAGGACACAGATAGAGTGGATGTGGAGAGGATGTTTCCTGTAGTGGGGGAGTCTAGGACCAGAGGACACAGACAGAGTGGATGTGGAAACGATGTTTCCTATAGTGGGCAGTCTAGGACCAGAGGACACTGATTGTGTGGATGTGGAGAGGATGTTTCCTATAGTGGGGTTGTCTCGGACCAGAGGACACAGATAGAGTGGATGTGGAAGGATCTTTCCTATATTGGGGAGTCTAGAACCAGAGGACACAGATAGAGTGGATGTGGAGAGGATGTTTCCTGTAGAGGGGGAGTCTATGATCAGACGACAGATACAGTGGATGTGGGGAGGATGTTTCCTATAGTGGGGGAGTCTAGGACCAGAGGACACAGATAGAGTGGATGTGGACAGGATGTTTACTGTAGTGGGGGAGTCTAGGACCAGAGGACACAGATAGAGTGGATGTGGAGAGGATGCTTCCTATAGTGGGGGAGTCTAGGACCAGAGTACACAGATAAGACTGGATGTGGAGAGGGTGTTTACTGTAGTGGGGGAGTCGAGGACCAGAGGACACAGATAGAGTGGATGTGGAGAGGATGTTTCCTATAGTCGGGGAGTCTAGGACCAGAGGACACAGAGAAAGTGGATGTGGAAGGATGTTTCCTGTATTGGGGGAGTCTAGGACCAGAGGACACAGATAGAGTGGATGTGGAGAGGATGTTTCCTATAGTGGTGGAGTCTAGGACCAGAGGACACAGATAGAGTGGATGTTTCCTATAGTGGGGGAGTCTAGGACCAGAGGACACAGATAGAGTGGATGTGGAGAGGATGTTTCCTATAGTGGTGGAGTCTAGGACCAGAGGACACAGATAGAGTGGATGTGGAGAGGATGTTTCCTATAGTGGGGGAGTCTAGGACCAGAGTACACAGATAAGACTGGATGTGGAGAGGGTGTTTACTGTAGTGGGGGAGTCGAGGACCAGAGGACACAGATAGAGTGGATGTGGAGAGGATGTTTCCTATAGTCGGGGAGTCTAGGACCAGAGGACACAGATAGAGTGGATGTGGAGAGGATGTTTCCTATAGTGGGGATGTCTAGGACCACACGACACAGATAGAGTGGATGTGGAGAGGATGTTTCCTGTAGTGGAGGAGTCTACGACCAGAGGACACAGATAGAGTGGATGTGGAGAGGATGTTTCCTATAGTGGGGATGTCTAGGAACAGACGACACAGATAGATTGGATGTGGAGAGGATGTTTCCTGTAGTGGGGGAGTCTAGGACCAGAGGACATAGATAGAGGATGTGGAGAGGATGTTTCCTGTAGTGTGGGAGTCTAGGTCCAGAGGACACAGATAGAGTGGATGTGGAGAGGATGTTTCCTGTAGTGGGGGAGTCTAGGACCAGAGGACATAGATAGAGTGGATGTGGAGAGGATGTTTCCTGTAGTGTGGGAGTCTAGGACCAGAGGACACAGATAGAGTGGATGTGGAGAGGATGTTTCCTGTAGTGGGGGAGTCTAGGACCAGAGGACATAGATAGAGTGTATGTGCAGAGGGTGTTTCCCATTGTGGGGGAGTCCAGGACCGGAGGACACAGATAGAGTGGATGTGGAGAGGGTGGTTCCTGTAGTGGGGGAGTCTAGGACCAGAGGACAGAGATAGAGTAGATGTGGAGACGATGTTTCCTATAGTGGGGGAGTCTCGGACCAGAAGACACAGATGGAATGGATGTGGAGAGGATGTTTCCTATAGTGGGGGAGTCTAGGACCAGAGGACACAGATAGAGTGGATGTGGACAGGATGTTTACTGTAGTGGGGGAGTCTAGGACCAGAGGACACAGATAGAGTGGATGTGGAGAGGATGCTTCCTATAGTGGGGGAGTCTAGGACCAGAGTACACAGATAAGACTGGATGTGGAGAGGGTGTTTACTGTAGTGGGGGAGTCGAGGACCAGAGGACACAGATAGAGTGGATGTGGAGAGGATGTTTCCTATAGTCGGGGAGTCTAGGACCAGAGGACACAGAGAAAGTGGATGTGGAAGGATGTTTCCTGTATTGGGGGAGTCTAGGACCAGAGGACACAGATAGAGTGGATGTGGAGAGGATGTTTCCTATAGTGGTGGAGTCTAGGACCAGAGGACACAGATAGAGTGGATGTTTCCTATAGTGGGGGAGTCTAGGACCAGAGGACACAGATAGAGTGGATGTGGAGAGGATGTTTCCTATAGTGGTGGAGTCTAGGACCAGAGGACACAGATAGAGTGGATGTGGAGAGGATGTTTCCTATAGTGGGGGAGTCTCGGACCAGAAGACACAGATGGAATGGATGTGGAGAGGATGTTTCCTATAGTGGGGGAGTCTAGGACCAGAGGACACAGATAGAGTGGATGTGGACAGGATGTTTCCTATAGTGGGGGAGTCTAGGACCAGAGTACACAGATAAGACTGGATGTGGAGAGGGTGTTTACTGTAGTGGGGGAGTCGAGGACCAGAGGACACAGATAGAGTGGATGTGGAGAGGATGTTTCCTATAGTGTGGGAGTCTAGGACCAGAGGACACAGATAGAGTGGATGTGGAGAGGATGTTTCCTGTAGTGGGGGAGTCTAGGACCAGAGGACATAGATAGAGTGTATGTGCAGAGGGTGTTTCCCATTGTGGGGGAGTCCAGGACCGGAGGACACAGATAGAGTGGATGTGGAGAGGGTGGTTCCTGTAGTGGGGGAGTCTAGGACCAGAGGACAGAGATAGAGTAGATGTGGAGACGATGTTTCCTATAGTGGGGGAGTCTCGGACCAGAAGACACAGATGGAATGGATGTGGAGAGGATGTTTCCTATAGTGGGGGAGTCTAGGACCAGAGGACACAGATACAGTGGACGTCGAGAGGATGTTTCCTATAGTGGGGGAGTCTAGGACCAGAGGAAACAGATAGAGTAGATGTGGAGAGGATGTTTTCTATAGTGGGGGAGTCTAGGACCAGAGGACACAGATAGAGTGGATGTGGAGAGGGTGTTTACTGTAGTGGGGGAGTCTATGACCAGAGGACACAAATAAGAGTGGATGTGGAGAGGGTGTTTACTGTAGTGGGGGAGTCTAGGACCAGAGGACACAGATAGAGTGGATGTGGAGAGGATGTTTCCTATAGTGGGGGAGTCCAGGACCAGAGTACACAGATAAGACTGGATGTGGAGAGGGTGTTTACTGTAGTGGGGGAGTCTAGGATCAGAGGACCCAGATAGAGTGGATGTGGAGAATATGTTTCCTATAGTGGGGGAGTCTAGGACCAGAGGACACAGATAGAGTGGATGTGGAAGGATGTTTCCTGCAGTGGGGGAGTCTAGAACCAGAGGACACAGATAGAGTGGATGTGGAGAGGATGTTTCCTATAGTGGGGTGTCTCGGACCAGAGGACACAGATAGAGTGGATGTGGAAGGATGTTTCCTACAGTGGGGCAGTCTAGGACCAGAGGACACAGCTCGAGTGGATGTGGAAGGATGTTTCCTATATTGAGGTGTCTATGACCAGAGGACACAGATGGAGTGGATGTGGAGAGGATGTTTCCTATAGTGGGGGAGTCTAGGACCAGAGGACACAGATAGAGTGGATGTGGAGAGGATGTTTCCTGTAGTGGGGGAGTCTAGGACCAGAGGACAGAGATAGAGTAGATGTGGAGACGATGTTTCCTATAGTGGGGGAGTCTCGGACCAGAAGACACAGATGGAATGGATGTGGAGAGGATGTTTCCTATAGTGGGGGAGTCTAGGACCAGAGGACACAGATACAGTGGACGTCGAGAGGATGTTTCCTATAGTGGGGGAGTCTAGGACCAGAGGAAACAGATAGAGTAGATGTGGAGAGGATGTTTTCTATAGTGGGGGAGTCTAGGACCAGAGGACACAGATAGAGTGGATGTGGAGAGGATATTTCCTATAGTGGGGAGTCTAGAACCAGAGGACACAGATAAGAGTGGATGTGGAGAGGGTGTTTACTGTAGTGGGGGAGTCTATGACCAGAGGACACAAATAAGAGTGGATGTGGAGAGGGTGTTTACTGTAGTGGGGGAGTCTAGGACCAGAGGACACAGATAGAGTGGATGTGGAGAGGATGTTTCCTATAGTGGGGGAGTCTAGGACCAGAGGACACAGATACAGTGGACGTCGAGAGGATGTTTCCTATAGTGGGGGAGTCTAGGACCAGAGGACACAGATAGAGTAGATGTGGAGAGGATGTTTTCTATAGTGGGGGAGTCTAGGACCAGAGGACACAGATAGAGTGGATGTGGAGAGGATGTTTCCTGTATTGGGGGAGTCTTGGACCAGAGGACACAGATAGAGTGGATGTGGAGAGGATATTTCCTGTAGTGCGGGAGGCTAGGACCAGAGGACACAGATAGAGTGGATGTGGAGAGGATGTTTCCTGTAGTGGGGGAGTCTAGGACCAGAGGACACAGACAGTGTGGATGTGGAGACGATGTATCCTATAGTGGGCAGTCTAGGACCAGAGGACACTGATTGTGTGGATGTGGAGAGGATGTTTCCTATAGTGGGGTTGTCTCGGACCAGAGGACACAGATAGAGTGGATGTGGAAGGATCTTTCCTATAGTGGGGAGTCTAGAACCAGAGGACACAGATAGAGTGGATGTGGAGAGGATGTTTCCTGTAGAGGGGGAGTCTATGATCAGACGACAGATACAGTGGATGTGGGGAGGATGTTTCCTATAGTGGGGGAGTCTAGGACCAGAGGACACAGATAGAGTGGATGTGGACAGGATGTTTCCTATAGTGGGGGAGTCTATGACCAGAGGACACAGATAAGAGTGGATGTGGAGAGGGTGTTTACTGTAGTGGGGGAGTCTAGGACCAGAGGACACAGATAGAGTGGATGTGGAGAGGATGCTTCCTATAGTGGGGGAGTCTAGGACCAGAGTACACAGATAAGACTGGATGTGGAGAGGGTGTTTACTGTAGTGGGGGAGTCGAGGACCAGAGGACACAGATAGAGTGGATGTGGAGAGGATGTTTCCTATAGTCGGGGAGTCTAGGACCAGAGGACACAGAGAAAGTGGATGTGGAAGGATGTTTCCTGTATTGGGGGAGTCTAGGACCAGAGGACACAGATAGAGTGGATGTGGAGAGGATGTTTCCTATAGTGGTGGAGTCTAGGACCAGAGGACACAGATAGAGTGGATGTGGAGAGGATGTTTCCTATAGTAGGGGAGTCTAGGACCAGAGGACACAGATAGAGTGGATGTGGAGAGGATGTTTCCTATAGTGGTGGAGTCTAGGACCAGAGGACACAGATAGAGTGGATGTGGAGAGGATGTTTCCTATAGTGGGGGAGTCTAGGACCAGAGTACACAGATAAGACTGGATGTGGAGAGGGTGTTTACTGTAGTGTGGGAGTCTAGGACCAGAGGACACAGATAGAGTGGATGTGGAGAGGATGTTTCCTGTAGTGGGGGAGTCTAGGACCAGAGGACATAGATAGAGTGTATGTGCAGAGGGTGTTTCCCATTGTGGGGGAGTCCAGGACCGGAGGACACAGATAGAGTGGATGTGGAGAGGGTGGTTCCTGTAGTGGGGGAGTCTAGGACCAGAGGACAGAGATAGAGTAGATGTGGAGACGATGTTTCCTATAGTGGGGGAGTCTCGGACCAGAAGACACAGATGGAATGGATGTGGAGAGGATGTTTCCTATAGTGGGGGAGTCTAGGACCAGAGGACACAGATAGAGTGGATGTGGACAGGATGTTTACTGTAGTGGGGGAGTCTAGGACCAGAGGACACAGATAGAGTGGATGTGGAGAGGATGCTTCCTATAGTGGGGGAGTCTAGGACCAGAGTACACAGATAAGACTGGATGTGGAGAGGGTGTTTACTGTAGTGGGGGAGTCGAGGACCAGAGGACACAGATAGAGTGGATGTGGAGAGGATGTTTCCTATAGTCGGGGAGTCTAGGACCAGAGGACACAGAGAAAGTGGATGTGGAAGGATGTTTCCTGTATTGGGGGAGTCTAGGACCAGAGGACACAGATAGAGTGGATGTGGAGAGGATGTTTCCTATAGTGGTGGAGTCTAGGACCAGAGGACACAGATAGAGTGGATGTTTCCTATAGTGGGGGAGTCTAGGACCAGAGGACACAGATAGAGTGGATGTGGAGAGGATGTTTACTATAGTGGTGGAGTCTAGGACCAGAGGACACAGATAGAGTGGATGTGGAGAGGATGTTTCCTATAGTGGGGGAGTCTAGGACCAGAGTACACAGATAAGACTGGATGTGGAGAGGGTGTTTACTGTAGTGGGGGAGTCGAGGACCAGAGGACACAGATAGAGTGGATGTGGAGAGGATGTTTCCTATAGTCGGGGAGTCTAGGACCAGAGGACACAGATAGAGTGGATGTGGAGAGGATGTTTCCTATAGTGGGGATGTCTAGGACCACACGACACAGATAGAGTGGATGTGGAGAGGATGTTTCCTGTAGTGGAGGAGTCTACGACCAGAGGACACAGATAGAGTGGATGTGGAGAGGATGTTTCCTATAGTGGGGATGTCTAGGAACAGACGACACAGATAGATTGGATGTGGAGAGGATGTTTCCTGTAGTGGGGGAGTCTAGGACCAGAGGACATAGATAGAGGATGTGGAGAGGATGTTTCCTGTAGTGTGGGAGTCTAGGTCCAGAGGACACAGATAGAGTGGATGTGGAGAGGATGTTTCCTGTAGTGGGGGAGTCTAGGACCAGAGGACATAGATAGAGTGGATGTGGAGAGGATGTTTCCTGTAGTGTGGGAGTCTAGGACCAGAGGACACAGATAGAGTGGATGTGGAGAGGATGTTTCCTGTAGTGGGGGAGTCTAGGACCAGAGGACATAGATAGAGTGTATGTGCAGAGGGTGTTTCCCATTGTGGGGGAGTCCAGGACCGGAGGACACAGATAGAGTGGATGTGGAGAGGGTGGTTCCTGTAGTGGGGGAGTCTAGGACCAGAGGACAGAGATAGAGTAGATGTGGAGACGATGTTTCCTATAGTGGGGGAGTCTCGGACCAGAAGACACAGATGGAATGGATGTGGAGAGGATGTTTCCTATAGTGGGGGAGTCTAGGACCAGAGGACACAGATACAGTGGACGTCGAGAGGATGTTTCCTATAGTGGGGGAGTCTAGGACCAGAGGAAACAGATAGAGTAGATGTGGAGAGGATGTTTTCTATAGTGGGGGAGTCTAGGACCAGAGGACACAGATAGAGTGGATGTGGAGAGGGTGTTTACTGTAGTGGGGGAGTCTATGACCAGAGGACACAAATAAGAGTGGATGTGGAGAGGGTGTTTACTGTAGTGGGGGAGTCTAGGACCAGAGGACACAGATAGAGTGGATGTGGAGAGGATGTTTCCTATAGTGGGGGAGTCTAGGACCAGAGTACACAGATAAGACTGGATGTGGAGAGGGTGTTTACTGTAGTGGGGGAGTCTAGGATCAGAGGACCCAGATAGAGTGGATGTGGAGAATATGTTTCCTATAGTGGGGGAGTCTAGGACCAGAGGACACAGATAGAGTGGATGTGGAAGGATGTTTCCTGCAGTGGGGGAGTCTAGAACCAGAGGACACAGATAGAGTGGATGTGGAGAGGATGTTTCCTATAGTGGGGTGTCTCGGACCAGAGGACACAGATAGAGTGGATGTGGAAGGATGTTTCCTACAGTGGGGCAGTCTAGGACCAGAGGACACAGCACGAGTGGATGTGGAAGGATGTTTCCTATATTGAGGTGTCTATGACCAGAGGACACAGATGGAGTGGATGTGGAGAGGATGTTTCCTATAGTGGGGGAGTCTAGGACCAGAGGACACAGATACAGTGGACGTCGAGAGGATGTTTCCTATAGTGGGGGAGTCTAGGACCAGAGGACAGAGATAGAGTAGATGTGGAGACGATGTTTCCTATAGTGGGGGAGTCTCGGACCAGAAGACACAGATGGAATGGATGTGGAGAGGATGTTTCCTATAGTGGGGGAGTCTAGGACCAGAGGACACAGATACAGTGGACGTCGAGAGGATGTTTCCTATAGTGGGGGAGTCTAGGACCAGAGGAAACAGATAGAGTAGATGTGGAGAGGATGTTTTCTATAGTGGGGGAGTCTAGGACCAGAGGACACAGATAGAGTGGATGTGGAGAGGATATTTCCTATAGTGGGGAGTCTAGAACCAGAGGACACAGATAAGAGTGGATGTGGAGAGGGTGTTTACTGTAGTGGGGGAGTCTATGACCAGAGGACACAAATAAGAGTGGATGTGGAGAGGGTGTTTACTGTAGTGGGGGAGTCTAGGACCAGAGGACACAGATAGAGTGGATGTGGAGAGGATGTTTCCTATAGTGGGGGAGTCTAGGACCAGAGGACACAGATACAGTGGACGTCGAGAGGATGTTTCCTATAGTGGGGGAGTCTAGGACCAGAGGACACAGATAGAGTAGATGTGGAGAGGATGTTTTCTATAGTGGGGGAGTCTAGGACCAGAGGACACAGATAGAGTGGATGTGGAGAGGATGTTTCCTGTATTGGGGGAGTCTTGGACCAGAGGACACAGATAGAGTGGATGTGGAGAGGATATTTCCTGTAGTGCGGGAGGCTAGGACCAGAGGACACAGATAGAGTGGATGTGGAGAGGATGTTTCCTGTAGTGGGGGAGTCTAGGACCAGAGGACACAGACAGTGTGGATGTGGAGACGATGTTTCCTATAGTGGGCAGTCTAGGACCAGAGGACACTGATTGTGTGGATGTGGAGAGGATGTTTCCTATAGTGGGGTTGTCTCGGACCAGAGGACACAGATAGAGTGGATGTGGAAGGATCTTTCCTATAGTGGGGAGTCTAGAACCAGAGGACACAGATAGAGTGGATGTGGAGAGGATGTTTCCTGTAGAGGGGGAGTCTATGATCAGACGACAGATACAGTGGATGTGGGGAGGATGTTTCCTATAGTGGGGGAGTCTAGGACCAGAGGACACAGATAGAGTGGATGTGGACAGGATGTTTCCTATAGTGGGGGAGTCTATGACCAGAGGACACAGATAAGAGTGGATGTGGAGAGGGTGTTTACTGTAGTGGGGGAGTCTAGGACCAGAGGACACAGATAGAGTGGATGTGGAGAGGATGCTTCCTATAGTGGGGGAGTCTAGGATCAGAGTACACAGATAAGACTGGATGTGGAGAGGGTGTTTACTGTAGTGGGGGAGTCGAGGACCAGAGGACACAGATAGAGTGGATGTGGAGAGGATGTTTCCTATAGTCGGGGAGTCTAGGACCAGAGGACACAGAGAAAGTGGATGTGGAAGGATGTTTCCTGTATTGGGGGAGTCTAGGACCAGAGGACACAGATAGAGTGGATGTGGAGAGGATGTTTCCTATAGTGGTGGAGTCTAGGACCAGAGGACACAGATAGAGTGGATGTGGAGAGGATGTTTCCTATAGTGGGGGAGTCTAGGACCAGAGGACACAGATAGAGTGGATGTGGAGAGGATGTTTCCTATAGTGGTGGAGTCTAGGACCAGAGGACACAGATAGAGTGGATGTGGAGAGGATGTTTCCTATAGTGGGGGAGTCTAGGACCAGAGTACACAGATAAGACTGGATGTGGAGAGGGTGTTTACTGTAGTGGGGGAGTCGAGGACCAGAGGACACAGATAGAGTGGATGTGGAGAGGATGTTTCCTATAGTCGGGGAGTCTAGGACCAGAGGACACAGATAGAGTGGATGTGGAGAGGATGTTTCCTATAGTGGGGATGTCTAGGACCAGACGACACAGATAGAGTGGATGTGGAGAGGATGTTTCCTGTAGTGGGGGAGTCTAGGACCAGAGGACATAGATAGAGTGGATGTGGAGATGATGTTTCCTGTAGTGTGGGAGTCTAGGACCAGAGGACACAGATAGAGTGGATGTGGAGAGGATGTTTCCTGTAGTGGGGGAGTCTAGGACCAGAGGACATAGATAGAGTGGATGTGGAGAGGATGTTTCCTATAGTCGGGGAGTCTAGGACCAGAGGACACAGATAGAGTGGATGTGGAGAGGATGTTTCCTGTAGAGGGGGTCTAGGATCAGAGGACAGATAGAGTGGATGTGGAGAGGATGTTTCCTATAGTGGGGGAGTCTAGGACCAGAGTACACAGATAAGACTGGATGTGGAGAGGGTGTTTACTGTAGTGGGGGAGTCGAGGACCAGAGGACACAGATAGAGTGGATGTGGAGAGGATGTTTCCTATAGTCGGGGAGTCTAGGACCAGAGGACACAGAGAAAGTGGATGTGGAAGGATGTTTCCTGTATTGGGGGAGTCTAGGACCAGAGGACACAGATAGAGTGGATGTGGAGAGGATGTTTCCTATAGTGGTGTAGTCTAGGACCAGAGGACACAGATAGAGTGGATGTGGAGAGGATGTTTCTTATAGTGGGGGAGTCTAGGACCAGAGGACACAGATAGAGTGGATGTGGAGAGGATGTTTCCTATAGTGGTGGAGTCTAGGACCAGAGGACACAGATAGAGTGGATGTGGAGAGGATGTTTCCTATAGTGGGGGAGTCTAGGACCAGAGTACACAGATAAGACTGGATGTGGAGAGGGTGTTTACTGTAGTGGGGGAGTCGAGGACCACAGATAGAGTGGATGTGGAGAGGATGTTTCCTATAGTCGGGGAGTCTAGGACCAGAGGACACAGATAGAGTGGATGTGGAGAGGATGTTTCCTATAGTGGGGATGTCTAGGACCAGACGACACAGATAGAGTGGATGTGGAGAGGATGTTTCCTGTAGTGGGGGAGTCTAGGACCAGAGGACATAGGTAGAGTGGATGTGGAGATGATGTTTCCTGTAGTGTGGGAGTCTAGGACCAGAGGACACAGATAGAGTGGATGTGGAGAGGATGTTTCCTGTAGTGGGGGAGTCTAGGACCAGAGGACATAGATAGAGTGGATGTGGAGAGGATGTTTCCTATAGTCGGGGAGTCTAGGACCAGAGGACACAGATAGAGTGGATGTGGAGAGGATGTTTCCTGTAGAGGGGGAGTCTAGGATCAGAGGACAGATAGAGTGGATGTGGGGAGGATGTTTCCTATAGTGGGGGAGTCTAGGACCAGAGGACACAGATAGAGTGGATGTGGAGAGGATGTTTCCTATAGTGGGGGAGTCTATGACCAGAGGACACAGATAAGAGTGGATGTGGAGAGGGTGTTTACTGTATTAGGGGAGTCTTGGACCAGAGGACACAGATAGAGTGGATGTGGAGAGGATATTTCCTGTAGTGCGGGAGGCTAGGACCAGAGGACACAGATAGAGTGGATGTGGAGAGGATGTTTCCTGTAGTGGGGGAGTCTAGGACCAGAGGACACAGACAGAGTGGATGTGGAGACGATGTTTCCTATAGTGGGCAGTCTAGGACCAGAGGACACAGCTCGAGTGGATGTGGAAGGATGTTTCCTATATTGAGGTGTCTATGACCAGAGGACACAGATGGAGTGGATGTGGAGAGGATGTTTCCTATAGTGGGGGAGTCTAGGACCAGAGGACACAGATACAGTGGACGTCGAGAGGATGTTTCCTATAGTGGGGGAGTCTAGGACCAGAGGACACAGATAGAGTGGATGTGGAGAGGATGTTTTCTATAGTGGGGGAGTCTAGGACCAGAGGACACAGATAGAGTGGATGTGGAGAGGATGTTTCCTGTATTGGGGGAGTCTTGGACCAGAGGACACAGATAGAGTGGATGTGGAGAGGATGTTTCCTATAGTGGTGGAGTCTAGGACCAGAGGACACAGATAGAGTGGATGTGGAGAGGATGTTTCCTATAGTGGGGGAGTCTAGGACAGGAGTACACAGATAAGACTGGATGTGGAGAGGGTGTTTACTGTAGTGGGGGAGTCGAGGACCAGAGGACACAGATAGAGTGGATGTGGAGAGGATGTTTCCTATAGTCGGGGAGTCTAGGACCAGAGGACACAGATAGAGTGGATGTGGAGAGGATGTTTCCTATAGTGGGGATGTCTAGGACCAGACGACACAGATAGAGTGGATGTGGAGAGGATGTTTCCTGTAGTGGGGGAGTCTAGGACCAGAGGACATGGATAGAGTGGATGTGGAGAGGATGTTTCCTGTAGTGTGGGAGTCTAGGACCAGAGGACACAGATAGAGTGGATGTGGAGAGGATGTTTCCTGTAGTGGGGGAGTCTAGGACCAGAGGACATAGATAGAGTGGATGTGGAGAGGATGTTTCCTGTAGTGTGGGAGTCTAGGACCAGAGGACACAGATAGAGTGGATGTGGAGAGGATGTTTCCTGTAGTGGGGGAGTCTAGGACCAGAGGACATAGATAGAGTGGATGTGGAGAGGGTGTTTCCCATTGTGGGGGAGTCCAGGACCAGAGGACACAGATAGAGTGGATGTGGAGAGGGTGGTTCCTGTAGTGGGGGAGTCTAGGACCAGAGGACAGAGATAGAGTAGATGTGGAGACGATGTTTCCTATAGTGGGGGAGTCTCGGACCAGAAGACACAGATGGAATGGATGTGGAGAGGATGTTTCCTATAGTGGGGGAGTCTAGGACCAGAGGACACAGATACAGTGGACGTCGAGAGGATGTTTCCTATAGTGGGGGAGTCTAGGACCAGAGGACACAGATAGAGTAGATGTGGAGAGGATGTTTTCTATAGTGGGGGAGTCTAGGACCAGAGGACACAGATAGAGTGGATGTGGAGAGGGTATTTCCTGTAGTGCGGGAGGCTAGGACCAGAGGACACAGATAGAGTGGATGTGGAGAGGATGTTTCCTGTAGTGGGGGAGTCTAGGACCAGAGGACACAGACAGAGTGGATGTGGAGACGATGTTTCCTATAGTGGGCAGTCTAGGACCAGAGGACACTGATTGTGTGGATGTGGAGAGGATGTTTCCTATAGTGGGGTTGTCTCGGACCAGAGGACACAGATAGAGTGGATGTGGAAGGATCTTTCCTATAGTGGGGAGTCTAGAACCAGAGGACACAGATAGAGTGGATGTGGAGAGGATGTTTCCTGTAGAGGGGGAGTCTATGATCAGACGACAGATAGAGTGGATGTGGGGAGGATGTTTCCTATAGTGGGGGAGTCTAGGACCAGAGGACACAGATAGAGTGGATGTGGACAGGATGTTTCCTATAGTGGGGGAGTCTATGACCAGAGGACACAGATAAGAGTGGATGTGGAGAGGGTGTTTACTGTAGTGGGGGAGTCTAGGACCAGAGGACACAGATAGAGTGGATGTGGAGAGGATGCTTCCTATAGTGGGGGAGTCTAGGACCAGAGTACACAGATAAGACTGGATGTGGAGAGGGTGTTTACTGTAGTGGGGGAGTCGAAGACCAGAGGACACAGATAGAGTGGATGTGGAGAGGATGTTTCCTATAGTCGGGGAGTCTAGGACCAGAGGACACAGAGAAAGTGGATGTGGAAGGATGTTTCCTGTATTGGGGGAGTCTAGGACCAGAGTACACAGATAAGACTGGATGTGGAGAGGGTGTTTACTGTAGTGGGGGAGTCGAGGACCAGAGGACACAGATAGAGTGGATGTGGAGAGGATGTTTCCTATAGTCGGGGAGTCTAGGACCAGAGGACACAGATAGAGTGGATGTGGAGAGGATGTTTCCTGTAGTGGGGGAGTCTAGGACCAGAGGACATAGATAGAGTGGATGTGGAGATGATGTTTCCTGTAATGTGGGAGTCTACGACCAGAGGACACAGATAGAGTGGATGTGGAGAGGATGTTTCCTGTAGTGGGGGAGTCTAGGACCAGAGGACATAGATAGAGTGGATGTGGAGAGGATGTTTCCTATAGTCGGGGAGTCTAGGACCAGAGGACACAGATAGAGTGGATGTGGAGAGGATGTTTCCTGTAGAGGGGGAGTCTAGGATCAGAGGACAGATAGAGTGGATGTGGGGAGGATGTTTCCTATAGTGGGGGAGTCTAGGACCAGAGGACACAGATAGAGTGGATGTGGAGAGGATGTTTCCTATAGTGGGGGAGTCTATGACCAGAGGACACAGATAAGAGTGGATGTGGAGAGGGTGTTTACTGTATTGGGGGAGTCTTGGACCAGAGGACACAGATAGAGTGGATGTGGAGAGGATATTTCCTGTAGTGCGGGAGGCTAGGACCAGAGGACACAGATAGAGTGGATGTGGAGAGGATGTTTCCTGTAGTGGGGGAGTCTAGGACCAGAGGACACAGACAGAGTGGATGTGGAGACGATGTTTCCTATAGTGGGCAGTCTAGGACCAGAGGACACAGCTCGAGTGGATGTGGAAGGATGTTTCCTATATTGAGGTGTCTATGACCAGAGGACACAGATGGAGTGGATGTGGAGAGGATGTTTCCTATAGTGGGGGAGTCTAGGACCAGAGGACACAGATACAGTGGACGTCGAGAGGATGTTTCCTATAGTGGGGGAGTCTAGGACCAGAGGACACAGATAGAGTAGATGTGGAGAGGATGTTTTCTATAGTGGGGGAGTCTAGGACCAGAGGACACAGATAGAGTGGATGTGGAGAGGATGTTTCCTGTATTGGGGGAGTCTTGGACCAGAGGACACAGATAGAGTGGATGTGGAGAGGATGTTTCCTATAGTGGTGGAGTCTAGGACCAGAGGACACAGATAGAGTGGATGTGGAGAGGATGTTTCCTATAGTGGGGGAGTCTAGGACAGGAGTACACAGATAAGACTGGATGTGGAGAGGGTGTTTACTGTAGTGGGGGAGTCGAGGACCAGAGGACACAGATAGAGTGGATGTGGAGAGGATGTTTCCTATAGTCGGGGAGTCTAGGACCAGAGGACACAGATAGAGTGGATGTGGAGAGGATGTTTCCTGTAGAGGGGGAGTCTAGGATCAGAGGACAGATAGAGTGGATGTGGGGAGGATGTTTCCTATAGTGGGGGAGTCTAGGACCAGAGGACACAGATAGAGTGGATGTGGAGAGGATGTTTCCTATAGTGGGGGAGTCTATGACCAGAGGACACAGATAAGAGTGGATGTGGAGAGGGTGTTTACTGTATTGGGGGAGTCTTGGACCAGAGGACACAGATAGAGTGGATGTGGAGAGGATATTTCCTGTAGTGCGGGAGGCTAGGACCAGAGGACACAGATAGAGTGGATGTGGAGAGGATGTTTCCTGTAGTGGGGGAGTCTAGGACCAGAGGACACAGACAGAGTGGATGTGGAGACGATGTTTCCTATAGTGGGCAGTCTAGGACCAGAGGACACAGCTCGAGTGGATGTGGAAGGATGTTTCCTATATTGAGGTGTCTATGACCAGAGGACACAGATGGAGTGGATGTGGAGAGGATGTTTCCTATAGTGGGGGAGTCTAGGACCAGAGGACACAGATACAGTGGACGTCGAGAGGATGTTTCCTATAGTGGGGGAGTCTAGGACCAGAGGACACAGATAGAGTAGATGTGGAGAGGATGTTTTCTATAGTGGGGGAGTCTAGGACCAGAGGACACAGATAGAGTGGATGTGGAGAGGATGTTTCCTGTATTGGGGGAGTCTTGGACCAGAGGACACAGATAGAGTGGATGTGGAGAGGATGTTTCCTATAGTGGTGGAGTCTAGGACCAGAGGACACAGATAGAGTGGATGTGGAGAGGATGTTTCCTATAGTGGGGGAGTCTAGGACAGGAGTACACAGATAAGACTGGATGTGGAGAGGGTGTTTACTGTAGTGGGGGAGTCGAGGACCAGAGGACACAGATAGAGTGGATGTGGAGAGGATGTTTCCTATAGTCGGGGAGTCTAGGACCAGAGGACACAGATAGAGTGGATGTGGAGAGGATGTTTCCTATAGTGGGGATGTCTAGGACCAGACGACACAGATAGAGTGGATGTGGAGAGGATGTTTCCTGTAGTGGGGGAGTCTAGGACCAGAGGACATGGATAGAGTGGATGTGGAGAGGATGTTTCCTGTAGTGTGGGAGTCTAGGACCAGAGGACACAGATAGAGTGGATGTGGAGAGGATGTTTCCTGTAGTGGGGGAGTCTAGGACCAGAGGACATAGATAGAGTGGATGTGGAGAGGATGTTTCCTGTACTGTGGGAGTCTAGGACCAGAGGACACAGATAGAGTGGATGTGGAGAGGATGTTTCCTGTAGTGGGGGAGTCTAGGACCAGAGGACATAGATAGAGTGGATGTGGAGAGGGTGTTTCCCATTGTGGGGGAGTCCAGGACCAGAGGACACAGATAGAGTGGATGTGGAGAGGGTGGTTCCTGTAGTGGGGGAGTCTAGGACCAGAGGACAGAGATAGAGTAGATGTGGAGACGATGTTTCCTATAGTGGGGGAGTCTCGGACCAGAAGACACAGATGGAATGGATGTGGAGAGGATGTTTCCTATAGTGGGGGAGTCTAGGACCAGAGGACACAGATACAGTGGACGTCGAGAGGATGTTTCCTATAGTGGGGGAGTCTAGGACCAGAGGACACAGATAGAGTAGATGTGGAGAGGATGTTTTCTATAGTGGGGGAGTCTAGGACCAGAGGACACAGATAGAGTGGATGTGGAGAGGATATTTCCTGTAGTGCGGGAGGCTAGGACCAGAGGACACAGATAGAGTGGATGTGGAGAGGATGTTTCCTGTAGTGGGGGACTCTAGGACCAGAAGACACAGACAGAGTGGATGTGGAGACGATGTTTCCTATAGTGGGCAGTCTAGGACCAGAGGACACTGATTGTGTGGATGTGGAGAGGATGTTTCCTATAGTGGGGTTGTCTCGGACCAGAGGACACAGATAGAGTGGATGTGGAAGGATCTTTCCTATAGTGGGGAGTCTAGAACCAGAGGACACAGATAGAGTGGATGTGGAGAGGATGTTTCCTGTAGAGGGGGAGTCTATGATCAGACGACAGATAGAGTGGATGTGGGGAGGATGTTTCCTATAGTGGGGGAGTCTAGGACCAGAGGACACAGATAGAGTGGATGTGGACAGGATGTTTCCTATAGTGGGGGAGTCTATGACCAGAGGACACAGATAAGAGTGGATGTGGAGAGGGTGTTTACTGTAGTGGGGGAGTCTAGGACCAGAGGACACAGATAGAGTGGATGTGGAGAGGATGCTTCCTATACTGGGGGAGTCTAGGACCAGAGTACACAGATAAGACTGGATGTGGAGAGGGTGTTTACTGTAGTGGGGGAGTCGAGGACCAGAGGACACAGATAGAGTGGATGTGGAGAGGATGTTTCCTATAGTCGGGGAGTCTAGGACCAGAGGACACAGAGAAAGTGGATGTGGAAGGATGTTTCCTGTATTGGGGGAGTCTAGGACCAGAGGACACGGATAGAGTGGATGTGGAGAGGATGTTTCCTATAGTGGTGGAGTCTAGGACCAGAGGACACAGATAGAGTGGATGTGGAGAGGATGCTTCCTATAGTGGGGGAGTCTAGGACCAGAGTACACAGATAAGACTGGATGTGGAGAGGGTGTTTACTGTAGTGGGGGAGTCTAGGACCAGAGGACACAGATAGAGTGGATGTGGAGAGGATGTTTCCTATAGTGGGGGAGTCTAGGACCAGAGTACACAGATAAGACTGGATGTGGAGAGGGTGTTTACTGTAGTGGGGGAGTCGAGGACCAGAGGACACAGATAGAGTGGATGTGGAGAGGATGTTTCCTATAGTCGGGGAGTCTAGGACCAGAGGACACAGAGAAAGTGGATGTGGAGAGGATGTTTCCTATAGTGGGGGAGTCTAGGACCAGAGGACACAGATAGAGTGGATGTGGAGAGGATGTTTCCTATAGTGGTGGAGTCTAGGACCAGAGGACACAGATAGAGTGGATGTGGAGAGGATGTTTCCTATAGTGGGGGAGTCTAGGACCAGAGGACACAGATAGAGTGGATGTGGAGAGGATGTTTCCTATAGTGGTGGAGTCTAGGACCAGAGGACACAGATAGAGTGGTTGTGTAGAGGATGTTTCCTATAGTGGGGGAGTCTAGGACCAGAGTACACAGATAAGACTGGATGTGGAGAGGGTGTTTACTGTAGTGGGGGAGTCGAGGACCAGAGGACACAGATAGAGTGGATGTGGAGAGGATGTTTCCTATAGTCAGGGAGTCTAGGACCAGAGGACACAGATAGAGTGGATGTGGAGAGGATGTTTCCTATAGTGGGGATGTCTAGGACCAGACGACACAGATAGAGTGGATGTGGAGAGGATGTTTCCTGTAGTGGGGGAGTCTAGGACCAGAGGACATAGATAGAGTGGATGTGGAGAGGATGTTTCCTGTAGTGTGGGAGTCTAGGACCAGAGGACACAGATAGAGTGGATGTGGAGAGGATGTTTCCTGTAGTGGGGGAGTCTAGGACCAGAGGACATAGATAGAGTGGATGTGGAGAGGATATTTCCTGTAGTGCGGGAGGCTAGGACCAGAGGACACAGATAGAGTGGATGTGGAGAGGATGTTTCCTGTAGTGGGGGACTCTAGGACCAGAGGACACAGACAGAGTGGATGTGGAGACGATGTTTCCTATAGTGGGCAGTCTAGAACCAGAGGACACTGATTGTGTGGATGTGGAGAGGATGTTTCCTATAGGGGGGTTGTCTCGGACGAGAGGACACAGATAGAGTGGATGTGGAAGGATCTTTCCTATAGTGGGGAGTCTAGAACCAGAGGACACAGATAAGAGTGGATGTGGAGAGGGTGTTTACTGTAGTGGGGGAGTCTATGACCAGAGGACACAAATAAGAGTGGATGTGGAGAGGGTGTTTACTGTAGTGGGGGAGTCTAGGACCAGAGGACACAGATAGAGTGGATGTGGAGAGGATGTTTCCTATAGTGGGGGAGTCTAGGACCAGAGTACACAGATAAGACTGGATGTGGAGAGGGTGTTTACTGTAGTGGGGGAGTCGAGGACCAGAGGACACAGATAGAGTGGATGTGGAGAGGATGTTTCCTATAGTCGGGGAGTCTAGGACCAGAGGACACAGAGAAAGTGGATGTGGAGAGGATGTTTCCTATAGTGGGGGAGTCTAGGACCAGAGGACACAGATAGAGTGGATGTGGAAGGATGTTTCCTGTATTGGGGGAGTCTAGGACCAGAGGACACAGACAGTGTGGATGTGGAGAGGATGTTTCCTGTAGTGGGGGAGTCTAGGACCAGAGGACACAGATAGAGTGGATGTGGAGAGGATTTTTTCTGTAGTGGAGGAGTCTACGACCACAGATAGAGTGGATATGGAGAGGATGTTTCCTGTCGTGGGGGAGGCTAGGACCAGAGGACACAGATAGAGTGCATGTGAAGAGGATGTTTCCTGTTGTGGGGGAGTCTCGGACCAGAGGACACAGATAGAGTGGATGTCGAGAGGATGTTTCCTATAGTGGTGGAGTCTAGGACCAGAGGACACAGATAGAGTGGATGTGGAGAGGATATTTCCTATAGTGGGGTAGTTTCGGACCAGAGGACACAGATAGAGTGGATGTGGAGAGGATGTTTCCTGTCGTGGGGGAGGCTAGGACCAGAGGACACAGATAGAGTGGATGTGAAGAGGATGTTTCCTGTTGTGGGGGAGTCTAGGACCAGAGGACACAGATAGAGTGGATGTGGAGAGGATGTTTCCTATAGTGGTGGAGTCTAGGACCAGAGGACACAGATAGAGTGGATGTGGAGAGGATGTTTCCTATAGTGGGGGAGTCTAGGACCAGAGTACACAGATAAGACTGGATGTGGAGAGGGTGTTTACTGTAGTGGGGGAGTCTAGGACCAGAGGACACAGATAGAGTGGATGTGGAGAGGATGTTTCCTATAGTGGGGGAGTCTATGACCAGAGGACACAGATAGAGTGGATGTGGGGAGGATGTTTCCTATAGTGGGGGAGTCTAGGACCAGAGGACACAGATAGAGTGGATGTGGAGAGGATGTTTCCTATAGTGGGGGAGTCTATGACCAGAGGGCACAGATAAGAGTGGATGTGGAGAGGGTGTTTCCTATAGTGGGGGAGTCTAGGATCAGAGGACACAGATAGAGTGGATGTGGAGAATATGTTTCCTATAGTGGGGGAGTCTAGGACCAGAGGACACAGATAGAGTGGATGTGGAGAATATGTTTCCTATAGTGGGGGAGTCTAGGATCAGAGGACACAGATAGAGTGGATGTGGAGAATATGTTTCCTATAGTGGGGGAGTCTAGGATCAGAGGACACAGATAGAGTGGATGTGGAGAATATGTTTCCTATAGTGGGGGAGTCTAGGAACAGGGGACACAGACAGAGTGGATGTGGAGAGGGTGTTTCCTGTAGTGCGGGAGTCTAGGACCAGAGGACACAGATAGAGTGGATGTGGAAGGATGTTTCCTACAGTGGGGCAGTCTAGGACCAGAGGACACAGCTCGAGTGGATGTGGAAGGATGTTTCCTATATTGAGGTGTCTATGACCAGAGGACACAGATGGAGTGGATGTGGAGAGGATGTTTCCTATAGTGGGGGAGTCTAGGACCAGAGGACACAGATACAGTGGACGTCGAGAGGATGTTTCCTATAGTTGGGGAGTCTAGGACCAGAGGACACAGATAGAGCAGATGTGGAGAGGATGTTTTCTATAGTGGGAGAGTCTAGGACCAGAGGACACAGATAGAGTGGATGTGGAGAGGATGTTTCCTGTATTGGGGGAGTCTTGGACCAGAGGACACAGATAGAGTGGATGTGGAGAGGATATTTCCTGTAGTGCGGGAGGCTAGGACCAGAGGACACAGATAGAGTGGATGTGGAGAGGATGTTTCCTATAGTGGTGGAGTCTAGGACCAGAGGACACAGATAGAGTGGATGTGGAGAGGATGTTTCCTATAGTGGGGGAGTCTAGGACCAGAGTACACAGATAAGACTGGATGTGGAGAGGGTGTTTACTGTAGTGGGGGAGTCGAGGACCAGAGGACACAGATAGAGTGGATGTGGAGAGGATGTTTCCTATAGTCGGGGAGTCTAGGACCAGAGGACACAGATAGAGTGGATGTGGAGAGGATGTTTCCTATAGTGGGGATGTCTAGGACCAGACGACACAGATAGAGTGGATGTGGAGAGGATGTTTCCTGTAGTGGGGGAGTCTAGGACCAGAGTACACAGATAAGACTGGATGTGGAGAGGGTGTTTACTGTAGTGGGGGAGTCGAGGACCAGAGGACACAGATAGAGTGGATGTGGAGAGGATGTTTCCTATAGTCGGGGAGTCTAGGACCAGAGGACACAGATAGAGTGGATGTGGAGAGGATGTTTCCTGTAGTGGGGGAGTCTAGGACCAGAGGACATTGATAGAGTGGATGTGGAGAGGATGTTTCCTATAGTCGGGGAGTCTAGGACCAGAGGACACAGATAGAGTGGATGTGGAGAGGATGTTTCCTGTAGAGGGGGAGTCTAGGATCAGAGGACAGATAGAGTGGATGTGGGGAGGATGTTTCCTATAGTGGGGGAGTCTAGGACCAGAGGACACAGATAGAGTGGATGTGGAGAGGATGTTTCCTATAGTGGGGGAGTCTATGACCAGAGGACACAGATAAGAGTGGATGTGGAGAGGGTGTTTACTGTAGTGGGGGAGTCTAGGACCAGAGGACACAGATAGAGTGGATGTGGAGAGGATGCTTCCTATAGTGGGGGAGTCTAGGACCAGAGTACACAGATAAGACTGGATGTGGAGAGGGTGTTTACTGTAGTGGGGGAGTCGAGGACCAGAGGACACAGATAGAGTGGATGTGGAGAGGATGTTTCCTATAGTCGGGGAGTCTAGGACCAGAGGACACAGAGAAAGTGGATGTGGAAGGATGTTTCCTGTATTGGGGGAGTCTAGGACCAGAGGACACGGATAGAGTGGATGTGGAGAGGATGTTTCCTATAGTGGTGGAGTCTAGGACCAGAGGACACAGATAGAGTGGATGTGGAGAGGATGCTTCCTATAGTGGGGGAGTCTAGGACCAGAGTACACAGATAAGACTGGATGTGGAGAGGGTGTTTACTGTAGTGGGGGAGTCTAGGACCAGAGGACACAGATAGAGTGGATGTGGAGAGGATGTTTCCTATAGTGGGGGAGTCTAGGACCAGAGTACACAGATAAGACTGGATGTGGAGAGGGTGTTTACTGTAGTGGGGGAGTCGAGGACCAGAGGACACAGATAGAGTGGATGTGGAGAGGATGTTTCCTATAGTCGGGGAGTCTAGGACCAGAGGACACAGAGAAAGTGGATGTGGAGAGGATGTTTCCTATAGTGGGGGAGTCTAGGACCAGAGGACACAGATAGAGTGGATGTGGAGAGGATGTTTCCTATAGTGGTGGAGTCTAGGACCAGAGGACACAGATAGAGTGGATGTGGAGAGGATGTTTCCTATAGTGGGGGAGTCTAGGACCAGAGGACACAGATAGAGTGGATGTGGAGAGGATGTTTCCTATAGTGGTGGAGTCTAGGACCAGAGGACACAGATAGATTGGTTGTGTAGAGGATGTTTCCTATAGTGGGGGAGTCTAGGACCAGAGTACACAGATAAGACTGGATGTGGAGAGGGTGTTTACTGTAGTGGGGGAGTCGAGGACCAGAGGACACAGATAGAGTGGATGTGGAGAGGATGTTTCCTATAGTCAGGGAGTCTAGGACCAGAGGACACAGATAGAGTGGATGTGGAGAGGATGTTTCCTATAGTGGGGATGTCTAGGACCAGACGACACAGATAGAGTGGATGTGGAGAGGATGTTTCCTGTAGTGGGGGAGTCTAGGACCAGAGGACATAGATAGAGTGGATGTGGAGAGGATGTTTCCTGTAGTGTGGGAGTCTAGGACCAGAGGACACAGATAGAGTGGATGTGGAGAGGATGTTTCCTGTAGTGGGGGAGTCTAGGACCAGAGGACATAGATAGAGTGGATGTGGAGAGGATATTTCCTGTAGTGCGGGAGGCTAGGACCAGAGGACACAGATAGAGTGGATGTGGAGAGGATGTTTCCTGTAGTGGGGGACTCTAGGACCAGAGGACACAGACAGAGTGGATGTGGAGACGATGTTTCCTATAGTGGGCAGTCTAGGACCAGAGGACACTGATTGTGTGGATGTGGAGAGGATGTTTCCTATAGTGGGGTTCTCTCGGACGAGAGGACACAGATAGAGTGGATGTGGAAGGATCTTTCCTATAGTGGGGAGTCTAGAACCAGAGGACACAGATAAGAGTGGATGTGGAGAGGGTGTTTACTGTAGTGGGGGAGTCTATGACCAGAGGACACAAATAAGAGTGGATGTGGAGAGGGTGTTTACTGTAGTGGGGGAGTCTAGGACCAGAGGACACAGATAGAGTGGATGTGGAGAGGATGTTTCCTATAGTGGGGGAGTCTAGGACCAGAGTACACAGATAAGACTGGATGTGGAGAGGGTGTTTACTGTAGTGGGGGAGTCGAGGACCAGAGGACACAGATAGAGTGGATGTGGAGAGGATGTTTCCTATAGTCGGGGAGTCTAGGACCAGAGGACACAGAGAAAGTGGATGTGGAGAGGATGTTTCCTATAGTGGGGGAGTCTAGGACCAGAGGACACAGATAGAGTGGATGTGGAGAGGATGTTTCCTATAGTGGTGGAGTCTAGGACCAGAGGACACAGATAGAGTGGATGTGGAGAGGATGTTTCCTATAGTGGGGGAGTCTAGGACCAGAGGACACAGATAGAGTGGATGTGGAGAGGATGTTTCCTATAGTGGTGGAGTCTAGGACCAGAGGACACAGATAGAGTGGTTGTGTAGAGGATGTTTCCTATAGTGGGGGAGTCTAGGACCAGAGTACACAGATAAGACTGGATGTGGAGAGGGTGTTTACTGTAGTGGGGGAGTCGAGGACCAGAGGACACAGATAGAGTGGATGTGGAGAGGATGTTTCCTATAGTCAGGGAGTCTAGGACCAGAGGACACAGATAGAGTGGATGTGGAGAGGATGTTTCCTATAGTGGGGATGTCTAGGACCAGACGACACAGATAGAGTGGATGTGGAGAGGATGTTTCCTGTAGTGGGGGAGTCTAGGACCAGAGGACATAGATAGAGTGGATGTGGAGAGGATGTTTCCTGTAGTGTGGGAGTCTAGGACCAGAGGACACAGATAGAGTGGATGTGGAGAGGATGTTTCCTGTAGTGGGGGAGTCTAGGACCAGAGGACATAGATAGAGTGGATGTGGAGAGGATATTTCCTGTAGTGCGGGAGGCTAGGACCAGAGGACACAGATAGAGTGGATGTGGAGAGGATGTTTCCTATAGTCGGGGAGTCTAGGACCAGAGGACACAGAGAAAGTGGATGTGGAGAGGATGTTTCCTATAGTGGGGGAGTCTAGGACCAGAGGACACAGATAGAGTGGATGTGGAGAGGATGTTTCCTATAGTGGTGGAGTCTAGGACCAGAGGACACAGATAGAGTGGATGTGGGGAGGATGTTTCCTATAGTGGGGGAGTCTAGGACCAGAGGACACAGATAGAGTGGATGTGGAGAGGATGTTTCCTGTAGTGGGGGACTCTAGGACCAGAGGACACAGACAGAGTGGATGTGGAGACGATGTTTCCTATAGTGGGCAGTCTAGAACCAGAGGACACTGATTGTGTGGATGTGGAGAGGATGTTTCCTATAGTGGGGTTGTCTCGGACGAGAGGACACAGATAGAGTGGATGTAGAAGGATCTTTCCTATAGTGGGGAGTCTAGAACCAGAGGACACAGATAAGAGTGGATGTGGAGAGGGTGTTTACTGTAGTGGGGGAGTCTATGACCAGAGGACACAAATAAGCGTGGATGTGGAGAGGGTGTTTACTGTAGTGGGGGAGTCTAGGACCAGAGGACACAGATAGAGTGGATGTGGAGAGGATGTTTCCTATAGTGGGGGAGTCTAGGACCAGAGTACACAGATAAGACTGGATGTGGAGAGGGTGTTTACTGTAGTGGGGGAGTCGAGGACCAGAGGACACAGATAGAGTGGATGTGGAGAGGATGTTTCCTATAGTCGGGGAGTCTAGGACCAGAGGACACAGAGAAAGTGGATGTGGAGAGGATGTTTCCTATAGTGGGGGAGTCTAGGACCAGAGGACACAGATAGAGTGGATGTGGAAGGATGTTTCCTGTATTGGGGGAGTCTAGGACCAGAGGACACAGACAGTGTGGATGTGGAGAGGATGTTTCCTGTAGTGGGGGAGTCTAGGACCAGAGGACACAGATAGAGTGGATGTGGAGAGGATTTTTTCTGTAGTGGAGGAGTCTACGACCACAGATAGAGTGGATATGGAGAGGATGTTTCCTGTCGTGGGGGAGGCTAGGACCAGAGGACACAGATAGAGTGCATGTGAAGAGGATGTTTCCTGTTGTGGGGGAGTCTCGGACCAGAGGACACAGATAGAGTGGATGTCGAGAGGATGTTTCCTATAGTGGTGGAGTCTAGGACCAGAGGACACAGATAGAGTGGATGTGGAGAGGATATTTCCTATAGTGGGGTAGTTTCGGACCAGAGGACACAGATAGAGTGGATGTGGAGAGGATGTTTCCTGTCGTGGGGGAGGCTAGGACCAGAGGACACAGATAGAGTGGATGTGAAGAGGATGTTTCCTGTTGTGGGGGAGTCTAGGACCAGAGGACACAGATAGAGTGGATGTGGAGAGGATGTTTCCTATAGTGGTGGAGTCTAGGACCAGAGGACACAGATAGAGTGGATGTGGAGAGGATGTTTCCTATAGTGGGGGAGTCTAGGACCAGAGTACACAGATAAGACTGGATGTGGAGAGGGTGTTTACTGTAGTGGGGGAGTCTAGGACCAGAGGACACAGATAGAGTGGATGTGGAGAGGATGTTTCCTATAGTGGGGGAGTCTATGACCAGAGGACACAGATAGAGTGGATGTGGGGAGGATGTTTCCTATAGTGGGGGAGTCTAGGACCAGAGGACACAGATAGAGTGGATGTGGAGAGGATGTTTCCTATAGTGGGGGAGTCTATGACCAGAGGGCACAGATAAGAGTGGATGTGGAGAGGGTGTTTCCTATAGTGGGGGAGTCTAGGATCAGAGGACACAGATAGAGTGGATGTGGAGAATATGTTTCCTATAGTGGGGGAGTCTAGGACCAGAGGACACAGATAGAGTGGATGTGGAGAATATGTTTCCTATAGTGGGGGAGTCTAGGATCAGAGGACACAGATAGAGTGGATGTGGAGAATATGTTTCCTATAGTGGGGGAGTCTAGGATCAGAGGACACAGATAGAGTGGATGTGGAGAATATGTTTCCTATAGTGGGGGAGTCTAGGAACAGGGGACACAGACAGAGTGGATGTGGAGAGGGTGTTTCCTGTAGTGCGGGAGTCTAGGACCAGAGGACACAGATAGAGTGGATGTGGAAGGATGTTTCCTACAGTGGGGCAGTCTAGGACCAGAGGACACAGCTCGAGTGGATGTGGAAGGATGTTTCCTATATTGAGGTGTCTATGACCAGAGGACACAGATGGAGTGGATGTGGAGAGGATGTTTCCTATAGTGGGGGAGTCTAGGACCAGAGGACACAGATACAGTGGACGTCGAGAGGATGTTTCCTATAGTTGGGGAGTCTAGGACCAGAGGACACAGATAGAGCAGATGTGGAGAGGATGTTTTCTATAGTGGGGGAGTCTAGGACCAGAGGACACAGATAGAGTGGATGTGGAGAGGATGTTTCCTGTATTGGGGGAGTCTTGGACCAGAGGACACAGATAGAGTGGATGTGGAGAGGATATTTCCTGTAGTGCGGGAGGCTAGGACCAGAGGACACAGATAGAGTGGATGTGGAGAGGATGTTTCCTATAGTGGTGGAGTCTAGGACCAGAGGACACAGATAGAGTGGATGTGGAGAGGATGTTTCCTATAGTGGGGGAGTCTAGGACCAGAGTACACAGATAAGACTGGATGTGGAGAGGGTGTTTACTGTAGTGGGGGAGTCGAGGACCAGAGGACACAGATAGAGTGGATGTGGAGAGGATGTTTCCTATAGTCGGGGAGTCTAGGACCAGAGGACACAGATAGAGTGGATGTGGAGAGGATGTTTCCTATAGTGGGGATGTCTAGGACCAGACGACACAGATAGAGTGGATGTGGAGAGGATGTTTCCTGTAGTGGGGGAGTCTAGGACCAGAGTACACAGATAAGACTGGATGTGGAGAGGGTGTTTACTGTAGTGGGGGAGTCGAGGACCAGAGGACACAGATAGAGTGGATGTGGAGAGGATGTTTCCTATAGTCGGGGAGTCTAGGACCAGAGGACACAGATAGAGTGGATGTGGAGAGGATGTTTCCTGTAGTGGGGGAGTCTAGGACCAGAGGACATTGATAGAGTGGATGTGGAGAGGATGTTTCCTATAGTCGGGGAGTCTAGGACCAGAGGACATAGATAGAGTGGATGTGGAGAGGATGTTTCCTGTAGAGGGGGAGTCTAGGATCAGAGGACAGATAGAGTGGATGTGGGGAGGATGTTTCCTATAGTGGGGGAGTCTAGGACCAGAGGACACAGATAGAGTGGATGTGGAGAGGATGTTTCCTATAGTGGGGGAGTCTATGACCAGAGGACACAGATAAGAGTGGATGTGGAGAGGGTGTTTACTGTAGTGGGGGAGTCTAGGACCAGAGGACACAGATAGAGTGGATGTGGAGAGGATGCTTCCTATAGTGGGGGAGTCTAGGACCAGAGTACACAGATAAGACTGGATGTGGAGAGGGTGTTTACTGTAGTGGGGGAGTCGAGGACCAGAGGACACAGATAGAGTGGATGTGGAGAGGATGTTTCCTATAGTCGGGGAGTCTAGGACCAGAGGACACAGAGAAAGTGGATGTGGAAGGATGTTTCCTGTATTGGGGGAGTCTAGGACCAGAGGACACGGATAGAGTGGATGTGGAGAGGATGTTTCCTATAGTGGTGGAGTCTAGGACCAGAGGACACAGATAGAGTGGATGTGGAGAGGATGCTTCCTATAGTGGGGGAGTCTAGGACCAGAGTACACAGATAAGACTGGATGTGGAGAGGGTGTTTACTGTAGTGGGGGAGTCTAGGACCAGAGGACACAGATAGAGTGGATGTGGAGAGGATGTTTCCTATAGTGGGGGAGTCTAGGACCAGAGTACACAGATAAGACTGGATGTGGAGAGGGTGTTTACTGTAGTGGGGGAGTCGAGGACCAGAGGACACAGATAGAGTGGATGTGGAGAGGATGTTTCCTATAGTCGGGGAGTCTAGGACCAGAGGACACAGAGAAAGTGGATGTGGAGAGGATGTTTCCTATAGTGGGGGAGTCTAGGACCAGAGGACACAGATAGAGTGGATGTGGAGAGGATGTTTCCTATAGTGGTGGAGTCTAGGACCAGAGGACACAGATAGAGTGGATGTGGAGAGGATGTTTCCTATAGTGGGGGAGTCTAGGACCAGAGGACACAGATAGAGTGGATGTGGAGAGGATGTTTCCTATAGTGGTGGAGTCTAGGACCAGAGGACACAGATAGAGTGGTTGTGTAGAGGATGTTTCCTATAGTGGGGGAGTCTAGGACCAGAGTACACAGATAAGACTGGATGTGGAGAGGGTGTTTACTGTAGTGGGGGAGTCGAGGACCAGAGGACACAGATAGAGTGGATGTGGAGAGGATGTTTCCTATAGTCAGGGAGTCTAGGACCAGAGGACACAGATAGAGTGGATGTGGAGAGGATGTTTCCTATAGTGGGGATGTCTAGGACCAGACGACACAGATAGAGTGGATGTGGAGAGGATGTTTCCTGTAGTGGGGGAGTCTAGGACCAGAGGACATAGATAGAGTGGATGTGGAGAGGATGTTTCCTGTAGTGTGGGAGTCTAGGACCAGAGGACACAGATAGAGTGGATGTGGAGAGGATGTTTCCTGTAGTGGGGGAGTCTAGGACCAGAGGACATAGATAGAGTGGATGTGGAGAGGATATTTCCTGTAGTGCGGGAGGCTAGGACCAGAGGACACAGATAGAGTGGATGTGGAGAGGATGTTTCCTGTAGTGGGGGACTCTAGGACCAGAGGACACAGACAGAGTGGATGTGGAGACGATGTTTCCTATAGTGGGCAGTCTAGGACCAGAGGACACTGATTGTGTGGATGTGGAGAGGATGTTTCCTATAGTGGGGTTCTCTCGGACGAGAGGACACAGATAGAGTGGATGTGGAAGGATCTTTCCTATAGTGGGGAGTCTAGAACCAGAGGACACAGATAGAGTGGATGTGGAGAGGATTTTTTCTGTAGTGGAGGAGTCTACGACCACAGATAGAGTGGATATGGAGAGGATGTTTCCTGTCGTGGGGGAGGCTAGGACCAGAGGACACAGATAGAGTGCATGTGAAGAGGATGTTTCCTGTTGTGGGGGAGTCTCGGACCAGAGGACACAGATAGAGTGGATGTGGGGAGGATGCTTCCTATAGTGGGGGAGTCTAGGACCAGAGTACACAGATAAGACTGGATGTGGAGAGGGTGTTTACTGTAGTGGGGGAGTCGAGGACCAGAGGACACAGATAGAGTGGATGTGGAGAGGATGTTTCCTATAGTCGGGGAGTCTAGGACCAGAGGACACAGAGAAAGTGGATGTGGAAGGATGTTTCCTGTATTGGGGGAGTCTAGGACCAGAGGACACGGATAGAGTGGATGTGGAGAGGATGTTTCCTATAGTGGTGGAGTCTAGGACCAGAGGACACAGATAGAGTGGATGTGGAGAGGATGCTTCCTATAGTGGGGGAGTCTAGGACCAGAGTACACAGATAAGACTGGATGTGGAGAGGGTGTTTACTGTAGTGGGGGAGTCTAGGACCAGAGGACACAGATAGAGTGGATGTGGAGAGGATGTTTCCTATAGTGGGGGAGTCTAGGACCAGAGTACACAGATAAGACTGGATGTGGAGAGGGTGTTTACTGTAGTGGGGGAGTCGAGGACCAGAGGACACAGATAGAGTGGATGTGGAGAGGATGTTTCCTATAGTCGGGGAGTCTAGGACCAGAGGACACAGAGAAAGTGGATGTGGAGAGGATGTTTCCTATAGTGGGGGAGTCTAGGACCAGAGGACACAGATAGAGTGGATGTGGAGAGGATGTTTCCTATAGTGGTGGAGTCTAGGACCAGAGGACACAGATAGAGTGGATGTGGAGAGGATGTTTCCTATAGTGGGGGAGTCTAGGACCAGAGGACACAGATAGAGTGGATGTGGAGAGGATGTTTCCTATAGTGGTGGAGTCTAGGACCAGAGGACACAGATAGAGTGGTTGTGTAGAGGATGTTTCCTATAGTGGGGGAGTCTAGGACCAGAGTACACAGATAAGACTGGATGTGGAGAGGGTGTTTACTGTAGTGGGGGAGTCGAGGACCAGAGGACACAGATAGAGTGGATGTGGAGAGGATGTTTCCTATAGTCAGGGAGTCTAGGACCAGAGGACACAGATAGAGTGGATGTGGAGAGGATGTTTCCTATAGTGGGGATGTCTAGGACCAGACGACACAGATAGAGTGGATGTGGAGAGGATGTTTCCTGTAGTGGGGGAGTCTAGGACCAGAGGACATAGATAGAGTGGATGTGGAGAGGATGTTTCCTGTAGTGTGGGAGTCTAGGACCAGAGGACACAGATAGAGTGGATGTGGAGAGGATGTTTCCTGTAGTGGGGGAGTCTAGGACCAGAGGACATAGATAGAGTGGATGTGGAGAGGATATTTCCTGTAGTGCGGGAGGCTAGGACCAGAGGACACAGATAGAGTGGATGTGGAGAGGATGTTACCTGTAGTGGGGGACTCTAGGACCAGAGGACACAGACAGAGTGGATGTGGAGACGATGTTTCCTATAGTGGGCAGTCTAGGACCAGAGGACACTGATTGTGTGGATGTGGAGAGGATGTTTCCTATAGTGGGGTTCTCTCGGACGAGAGGACACAGATAGAGTGGATGTGGAAGGATCTTTCCTATAGTGGGGAGTCTAGAACCAGAGGACACAGATAGAGTGGATGTGGAGAGGATTTTTTCTGTAGTGGAGGAGTCTACGACCACAGATAGAGTGGATATGGAGAGGATGTTTCCTGTCGTGGGGGAGGCTAGGACCAGAGGACACAGATAGAGTGCATGTGAAGAGGATGTTTCCTGTTGTGGGGGAGTCTCGGACCAGAGGACACAGATAGAGTGGATGTGGGGAGGATGTTTCCTATAGTGGGGGAGTCTAGGACCAGAGGACACAGATAGAGTGGATGTGGAGAGGATGCTTCCTATAGTGGGGGAGTCTAGGACCAGAGTACACAGATAAGACTGGATGTGGAGAGGGTGTTTACTGTAGTGGGGGAGTCTAGGACCAGAGGACACAGATAGAGTGGATGTGGAGAGGATGTTTCCTATAGTGGGGGAGTCTAGGACCAGAGTACACAGATAAGACTGGATGTGGAGAGGGTGTTTACTGTAGTGGGGGAGTCGAGGACCAGAGGACACAGATAGAGTGGATGTGGAGAGGATGTTTCCTATAGTCGGGGAGTCTAGGACCAGAGGACACAGAGAAAGTGGATGTGGAAGGATGTTTCCTATAGTGGGGGAGTCTAGGACCAGAGGACACAGATAGAGTGGATGTGGAGAGGATGTTTCCTATAGTGGTGGAGTCTAGGACCAGAGGACACAGATAGAGTGGATGTGGAGAGGATGCTTCCTATAGTGGGGGAGTCTAGGACCAGAGTACACAGATAAGACTGGATGTGGAGAGGGTGTTTACTGTAGTGGGGGAGTCTAGGACCAGAGGACACAGATAGAGTGGATGTGGAGAGGATGTTTCCTATAGTGGGGGAGTCTAGGACCAGAGTACACAGATAAGACTGGATGTGGAGAGGGTGTTTACTGTAGTGGGGGAGTCGAGGACCAGAGGACACAGATAGAGTGGATGTGGAGAGGATGTTTCCTATAGTCGGGGAGTCTAGGACCAGAGGACACAGAGAAAGTGGATGTGGAGAGGATGTTTCCTATAGTGGGGGAGTCTAGGACCAGAGGACACAGATAGAGTGGATGTGGAGAGGATGTTTCCTATAGTGGTGGAGTCTAGGACCAGAGGACACAGATAGAGTGGATGTGGAGAGGATGTTTCCTATAGTGGGGGAGTCTAGGACCAGAGGACACAGATAGAGTGGATGTGGAGAGGATGTTTCCTATAGTGGTGGAGTCTAGGACCAGAGGACACAGATAGAGTGGTTGTGTAGAGGATGTTTCCTATAGTGGGGGAGTCTAGGACCAGAGTACACAGATAAGACTGGATGTGGAGAGGGTGTTTACTGTAGTGGGGGAGTCGAGGACCAGAGGACACAGATAGAGTGGATGTGGAGAGGATGTTTCCTATAGTCAGGGAGTCTAGGACCAGAGGACACAGATAGAGTGGATGTGGAGAGGATGTTTCCTATAGTGGGGATGTCTAGGACCAGACGACACAGATAGAGTGGATGTGGAGAGGATGTTTCCTGTAGTGGGGGAGTCTAGGACCAGAGGACATAGATAGAGTGGATGTGGAGAGGATGTTTCCTGTAGTGTGGGAGTCTAGGACCAGAGGACACAGATAGAGTGGATGTGGAGAGGATGTTTCCTGTAGTGGGGGAGTCTAGGACCAGAGGACATAGATAGAGTGGATGTGGAGAGGATATTTCCTGTAGTGCGGGAGGCTAGGACCAGAGGACACAGATAGAGTGGATGTGGAGAGGATGTTTCCTGTAGTGGGGGACTCTAGGACCAGAGGACACAGACAGAGTGGATGTGGAGACGATGTTTCCTATAGTGGGCAGTCTAGGACCAGAGGACACTGATTGTGTGGATGTGGAGAGGATGTTTCCTATAGTGGGGTTCTCTCGGACGAGAGGACACAGATAGAGTGGATGTGGAAGGATCTTTCCTATAGTGGGGAGTCTAGAACCAGAGGACACAGATAAGAGTGGATGTGGAGAGGGTGTTTACTGTAGTGGGGGAGTCTATGACCAGAGGACACAAATAAGAGTGGATGTGGAGAGGGTGTTTACTGTAGTGGGGGAGTCTAGGACCAGAGGACACAGATAGAGTGGATGTGGAGAGGATGTTTCCTATAGTGGGGGAGTCTAGGACCAGAGTACACAGATAAGACTGGATGTGGAGAGGGTGTTTACTGTAGTGGGGGAGTCGAGGACCAGAGGACACAGATAGAGTGGATGTGGAGAGGATGTTTCCTATAGTCGGGGAGTCTAGGACCAGAGGACACAGAGAAAGTGGATGTGGAGAGGATGTTTCCTATAGTGGGGGAGTCTAGGACCAGAGGACACAGATAGAGTGGATGTGGAAGGATGTTTCCTGTATTGGGGGAGTCTAGGACCAGAGGACACAGACAGTGTGGATGTGGAGAGGATGTTTCCTGTAGTGGGGGAGTCTAGGACCAGAGGACACAGATAGAGTGGATGTGGAGAGGATTTTTTCTGTAGTGGAGGAGTCTACGACCACAGATAGAGTGGATATGGAGAGGATGTTTCCTGTCGTGGGGGAGGCTAGGACCAGAGGACACAGATAGAGTGCATGTGAAGAGGATGTTTCCTGTTGTGGGGGAGTCTCGGACCAGAGGACACAGATAGAGTGGATGTCGAGAGGATGTTTCCTATAGTGGTGGAGTCTAGGACCAGAGGACACAGATAGAGTGGATGTGGAGAGGATATTTCCTATAGTGGGGTAGTTTCGGACCAGAGGACACAGATAGAGTGGATGTGGAGAGGATGTTTCCTGTCGTGGGGGAGGCTAGGACCAGAGGACACAGATAGAGTGGATGTGAAGAGGATGTTTCCTGTTGTGGGGGAGTCTAGGACCAGAGGACACAGATAGAGTGGATGTGGAGAGGATGTTTCCTATAGTGGTGGAGTCTAGGACCAGAGGACACAGATAGAGTGGATGTGGAGAGGATGTTTCCTATAGTGGGGGAGTCTAGGACCAGAGTACACAGATAAGACTGGATGTGGAGAGGGTGTTTACTGTAGTGGGGGAGTCTAGGACCAGAGGACACAGATAGAGTGGATGTGGAGAGGATGTTTCCTATAGTGGGGGAGTCTATGACCAGAGGACACAGATAGAGTGGATGTGGGGAGGATGTTTCCTATAGTGGGGGAGTCTAGGACCAGAGGACACAGATAGAGTGGATGTGGAGAGGATGTTTCCTATAGTGGGGGAGTCTATGACCAGAGGGCACAGATAAGAGTGGATGTGGAGAGGGTGTTTCCTATAGTGGGGGAGTCTAGGATCAGAGGACACAGATAGAGTGGATGTGGAGAATATGTTTCCTATAGTGGGGGAGTCTAGGACCAGAGGACACAGATAGAGTGGATGTGGAGAATATGTTTCCTATAGTGGGGGAGTCTAGGATCAGAGGACACAGATAGAGTGGATGTGGAGAATATGTTTCCTATAGTGGGGGAGTCTAGGATCAGAGGACACAGATAGAGTGGATGTGGAGAATATGTTTCCTATAGTGGGGGAGTCTAGGAACAGGGGACACAGACAGAGTGGATGTGGAGAGGGTGTTTCCTGTAGTGCGGGAGTCTAGGACCAGAGGACACAGATAGAGTGGATGTGGAAGGATGTTTCCTACAGTGGGGCAGTCTAGGACCAGAGGACACAGCTCGAGTGGATGTGGAAGGATGTTTCCTATATTGAGGTGTCTATGACCAGAGGACACAGATGGAGTGGATGTAGAGAGGATGTTTCCTATAGTGGGGGAGTCTAGGACCAGAGGACACAGATACAGTGGACGTCGAGAGGATGTTTCCTATAGTTGGGGAGTCTAGGACCAGAGGACACAGATAGAGCAGATGTGGAGAGGATGTTTTCTATAGTGGGGGAGTCTAGGACCAGAGGACACAGATAGAGTGGATGTGGAGAGGATATTTCCTGTAGTGCGGGAGGCTAGGACCAGAGGACACAGATAGAGTGGATGTGGAGAGGATGTTTCCTGTAGTGGGGGACTCTAGGACCAGAGGACACAGACAGAGTGGATGTGGAGACGATGTTTCCTATAGTGGGCAGTCTAGGACCAGAGGACACTGATTGTGTGGATGTGGAGAGGATGTTTCCTATAGTGGGGTTGTCTCGGACCAGAGGACACAGATAGAGTGGATGTGGAAGGATCTTTCCTATAGTGGGGAGTCTAGAACCAGAGGACACAGATAGAGTGGATGTGGAGAGGATGTTTCCTGTAGAGGGGGAGTCTATGATCAGACGACAGATAGAGTGGATGTGGGGAGGATGTTTCCTATAGTGGGGGAGTCTAGGACCAGAGGACACAGATAGAGTGGATGTGGACAGGATGTTTCCTATAGTGGGGGATTCTATGACCAGAGGACACAGATAAGAGTGGATGTGGAGAGGGTGTTTACTGTAGTGGGGGAGTCTAGGACCAGAGGACACAGATAGAGTGGATGTGGAGAGGATGCTTCCTATAGTGGGGGAGTCTAGGACCAGAGTACACAGATAAGACTGGATGTGGAGAGGGTGTTTACTGTAGTGGGGGAGTCGAGGACCAGAGGACACAGATAGAGTGGATGTGGAGAGGATGTTTCCTATAGTCGGGGAGTCTAGGACCAGAGGACACAGAGAAAGTGGATGTGGAAGGATGTTTCCTGTATTGGGGGAGTCTAGGACCAGAGGACACGGATAGAGTGGATGTGGAGAGGATGTTTCCTATAGTGGTGGAGTCTAGGACCAGAGGACACAGATAGAGTGGATGTGGAGAGGATGCTTCCTATAGTGGGGGAGTCTAGGACCAGAGTACACAGATAAGACTGGATGTGGAGAGGGTGTTTACTGTAGTGGGGGAGTCTAGGACCAGAGGACACAGATAGAGTGGATGTGGAGAGGATGTTTCCTATAGTGGGGGAGTCTAGGACCAGAGTACACAGATAAGACTGGATGTGGAGAGGGTGTTTACTGTAGTGGGGGAGTCGAGGACCAGAGGACACAGATAGAGTGGATGTGGAGAGGATGTTTCCTATAGTCGGGGAGTCTAGGACCAGAGGACACAGAGAAAGTGGATGTGGAGAGGATGTTTCCTATAGTGGGGGAGTCTAGGACCAGAGGACACAGATAGAGTGGATGTGGAGAGGATGTTTCCTATAGTGGTGGAGTCTAGGACCAGAGGACACAGATAGAGTGGATGTGGAGAGGATGTTTCCTATAGTGGGGGAGTCTAGGACCAGAGGACACAGATAGAGTGGATGTGGAGAGGATGTTTCCTATAGTGGTGGAGTCTAGGACCAGAGGACACAGATAGAGTGGTTGTGTAGAGGATGTTTCCTATAGTGGGGGAGTCTAGGACCAGAGTACACAGATAAGACTGGATGTGGAGAGGGTGTTTACTGTAGTGGGGGAGTCGAGGACCAGAGGACACAGATAGAGTGGATGTGGAGAGGATGTTTCCTATAGTCAGGGAGTCTAGGACCAGAGGACACAGATAGAGTGGATGTGGAGAGGATGTTTCCTATAGTGGGGATGTCTAGGACCAGACGACACAGATAGAGTGGATGTGGAGAGGATGTTTCCTGTAGTGGGGGAGTCTAGGACCAGAGGACATAGATAGAGTGGATGTGGAGAGGATGTTTCCTGTAGTGTGGGAGTCTAGGACCAGAGGACACAGATAGAGTGGATGTGGAGAGGATGTTTCCTGTAGTGGGGGAGTCTAGGACCAGAGGACATAGATAGAGTGGATGTGGAGAGGATATTTCCTGTAGTGCGGGAGGCTAGGACCAGAGGACACAGATAGAGTGGATGTGGAGAGGATGTTTCCTGTAGTGGGGGACTCTAGGACCAGAGGACACAGACAGAGTGGATGTGGAGACGATGTTTCCTATAGTGGGCAGTCTAGGACCAGAGGACACTGATTGTGTGGATGTGGAGAGGATGTTTCCTATAGTGGGGTTGTCTCGGACCAGAGGACACAGATAGAGTGGATGTGGAAGGATCTTTCCTATAGTGGGGAGTCTAGAACCAGAGGACACAGATAGAGTGGATGTGGAGAGGATGTTTCCTGTAGAGGGGGAGTCTATGATCAGACGACAGATAGAGTGGATGTGGGGAGGATGTTTCCTATAGTGGGGGAGTCTAGGACCAGAGGACACAGATAGAGTGGATGTGGACAGGATGTTTCCTATAGTGGGGGAGTCTATGACCAGAGGACACAGATAAGAGTGGATGTGGAGAGGGTGTTTACTGTAGTGGGGGAGTCTAGGACCAGAGGACACAGATAGAGTGGATGTGGAGAGGATGCTTCCTATAGTGGGGGAGTCTAGGACCAGAGTACACAGATAAGACTGGATGTGGAGAGGGTGTTTACTGTAGTGGGGGAGTCGAGGACCAGAGGACACAGATAGAGTGGATGTGGAGAGGATGTTTCCTATAGTCGGGGAGTCTAGGACCAGAGGACACAGAGAAAGTGGATGTGGAAGGATGTTTCCTGTATTGGGGGAGTCTAGGACCAGAGGACACGTATAGAGTGGATGTGGAGAGGATGTTTCCTATAGTGGGGGAGTCTAGGACCAGAGTACACAGATAAGACTGGATGTGGAGAGGGTGTTTACTGTAGTGGGGGAGTCTAGGACCAGAGGACACAGATAGAGTGGATGTGGAGAGGATGTTTCCTATAGTGGGGGAGTCTAGGACCAGAGTACACAGATAAGACTGGATGTGGAGAGGGTGTTTACTGTAGTGGGGGAGTCTAGGACCAGAGGACACAGATAGAGTGGATGTGGAGAGGATGTTTCCTATAGTGGGGGAGTCTATGACCAGAGGACACAGATAGAGTGGATGTGGGGAGGATGTTTCCTATAGTGGGGGAGTCTAGGACCAGAGGACACAGATAGAGTGGATGTGGAGAGGATGTTTCCTATAGTGGGGGAGTCTATGACCAGAGGGCACAGATAAGAGTGGATGTGGAGAGGGTGTTTCCTATAGTGGGGGAGTCTAGGATCAGAGGACACAGATAGAGTGGATGTGGAGAATATGTTTCCTATAGTGGGGGAGTCTAGGACCAGAGGACACAGATAGAGTGGATGTGGAGAATATGTTTCCTATAGTGGGGGAGTCTAGGATCAGAGGACACAGATAGAGTGGATGTGGAGAATATGTTTCCTATAGTGGGGGAGTCTAGGATCAGAGGACACAGATAGAGTGGATGTGGAGAATATGTTTCCTATAGTGGGGGAGTCTAGGAACAGGGGACACAGACAGAGTGGATGTGGAGAGGGTGTTTCCTGTAGTGCGGGAGTCTAGGACCAGAGGACACAGATAGAGTGGATGTGGAAGGATGTTTCCTACAGTGGGGCAGTCTAGGACCAGAGGACACAGCTCGAGTGGATGTGGAAGGATGTTTCCTATATTGAGGTGTCTATGACCAGAGGACACAGATGGAGTGGATGTAGAGAGGATGTTTCCTATAGTGGGGGAGTCTAGGACCAGAGGACACAGATACAGTGGACGTCGAGAGGATGTTTCCTATAGTTGGGGAGTCTAGGACCAGAGGACACAGATAGAGCAGATGTGGAGAGGATGTTTTCTATAGTGGGGGAGTCTAGGACCAGAGGACACAGATAGAGTGGATGTGGAGAGGATATTTCCTGTAGTGCGGGAGGCTAGGACCAGAGGACACAGATAGAGTGGATGTGGAGAGGATGTTTCCTGTAGTGGGGGACTCTAGGACCAGAGGACACAGACAGAGTGGATGTGGAGACGATGTTTCCTATAGTGGGCAGTCTAGGACCAGAGGACACTGATTGTGTGGATGTGGAGAGGATGTTTCCTATAGTGGGGTTGTCTCGGACCAGAGGACACAGATAGAGTGGATGTGGAAGGATCTTTCCTATAGTGGGGAGTCTAGAACCAGAGGACACAGATAGAGTGGATGTGGAGAGGATGTTTCCTGTAGAGGGGGAGTCTAGGACCAGAGGACACAGATAGAGTGGATGTGGAGAGGATGTTTCCTATAGTGGGGGAGTCTAGGACCAGAGTACACAGATAAGACTGGATGTGGAGAGGGTGTTTACTGTAGTGGGGGAGTCTAGGACCAGAGGACACAGAGAAAGTGGATGTGGAAGGATGTTTCCTGTATTGGGGGAGTCTAGGACCAGAGGACACGTATAGAGTGGATGTGGAGAGGATGTTTCCTATAGTGGGGGAGTCTAGGACCAGAGTACACAGATAAGACTGGATGTGGAGAGGGTGTTTACTGTAGTGGGGGAGTCTAGGACCAGAGGACACAGATAGAGTGGATGTGGAGAGGATGTTTCCTATAGTGGGGGAGTCTAGGACCAGAGTACACAGATAAGACTGGATGTGGAGAGGGTGTTTACTGTAGTGGGGGAGTCTAGGACCAGAGGACACAGATAGAGTGGATGTGGAGAGGATGTTTCCTATAGTGGGGGAGTCTATGACCAGAGGACACAGATAGAGTGGATGTGGGGAGGATGTTTCCTATAGTGGGGGAGTCTAGGACCAGAGGACACAGATAGAGTGGATGTGGAGAGGATGTTTCCTATAGTGGGGGAGTCTATGACCAGAGGGCACAGATAAGAGTGGATGTGGAGAGGGTGTTTCCTATAGTGGGGGAGTCTAGGATCAGAGGACACAGATAGAGTGGATGTGGAGAATATGTTTCCTATAGTGGGGGAGTCTAGGACCAGAGGACACAGATAGAGTGGATGTGGAGAATATGTTTCCTATAGTGGGGGAGTCTAGGATCAGAGGACACAGATAGAGTGGATGTGGAGAATATGTTTCCTATAGTGGGGGAGTCTAGGATCAGAGGACACAGATAGAGTGGATGTGGAGAATATGTTTCCTATAGTGGGGGAGTCTAGGAACAGGGGACACAGACAGAGTGGATGTGGAGAGGGTGTTTCCTGTAGTGCGGGAGTCTAGGACCAGAGGACACAGATAGAGTGGATGTGGAAGGATGTTTCCTACAGTGGGGCAGTCTAGGACCAGAGGACACAGCTCGAGTGGATGTGGAAGGATGTTTCCTATATTGAGGTGTCTATGACCAGAGGACACAGATGGAGTGGATGTAGAGAGGATGTTTCCTATAGTGGGGGAGTCTAGGACCAGAGGACACAGATACAGTGGACGTCGAGAGGATGTTTCCTATAGTTGGGGAGTCTAGGACCAGAGGACACAGATAGAGCAGATGTGGAGAGGATGTTTTCTATAGTGGGGGAGTCTAGGACCAGAGGACACAGATAGAGTGGATGTGGAGAGGATATTTCCTGTAGTGCGGGAGGCTAGGACCAGAGGACACAGATAGAGTGGATGTGGAGAGGATGTTTCCTGTAGTGGGGGACTCTAGGACCAGAGGACACAGACAGAGTGGATGTGGAGACGATGTTTCCTATAGTGGGCAGTCTAGGACCAGAGGACACTGATTGTGTGGATGTGGAGAGGATGTTTCCTATAGTGGGGTTGTCTCGGACCAGAGGACACAGATAGAGTGGATGTGGAAGGATCTTTCCTATAGTGGGGAGTCTAGAACCAGAGGACACAGATAGAGTGGATGTGGAGAGGATGTTTCCTGTAGAGGGGGAGTCTATGATCAGACGACAGATAGAGTGGATGTGGGGAGGATGTTTCCTATAGTGGGGGAGTCTAGGACCAGAGGACACAGATAGAGTGGATGTGGACAGGATGTTTCCTATAGTGGGGGATTCTATGACCAGAGGACACAGATAAGAGTGGATGTGGAGAGGGTGTTTACTGTAGTGGGGGAGTCTAGGACCAGAGGACACAGATAGAGTGGATGTGGAGAGGATGCTTCCTATAGTGGGGGAGTCTAGGACCAGAGTACACAGATAAGACTGGATGTGGAGAGGGTGTTTACTGTAGTGGGGGAGTCGAGGACCAGAGGACACAGATAGAGTGGATGTGGAGAGGATGTTTCCTATAGTCGGGGAGTCTAGGACCAGAGGACACAGAGAAAGTGGATGTGGAAGGATGTTTCCTGTATTGGGGGAGTCTAGGACCAGAGGACACGGATAGAGTGGATGTGGAGAGGATGTTTCCTATAGTGGTGGAGTCTAGGACCAGAGGACACAGATAGAGTGGATGTGGAGAGGATGCTTCCTATAGTGGGGGAGTCTAGGACCAGAGTACACAGATAAGACTGGATGTGGAGAGGGTGTTTACTGTAGTGGGGGAGTCTAGGACCAGAGGACACAGATAGAGTGGATGTGGAGAGGATGTTTCCTATAGTGGGGGAGTCTAGGACCAGAGTACACAGATAAGACTGGATGTGGAGAGGGTGTTTACTGTAGTGGGGGAGTCGAGGACCAGAGGACACAGATAGAGTGGATGTGGAGAGGATGTTTCCTATAGTCGGGGAGTCTAGGACCAGAGGACACAGAGAAAGTGGATGTGGAGAGGATGTTTCCTATAGTGGGGGAGTCTAGGACCAGAGGACACAGATAGAGTGGATGTGGAGAGGATGTTTCCTATAGTGGTGGAGTCTAGGACCAGAGGACACAGATAGAGTGGATGTGGAGAGGATGTTTCCTATAGTGGGGGAGTCTAGGACCAGAGGACACAGATAGAGTGGATGTGGAGAGGATGTTTCCTATAGTGGTGGAGTCTAGGACCAGAGGACACAGATAGAGTGGTTGTGTAGAGGATGTTTCCTATAGTGGGGGAGTCTAGGACCAGAGTACACAGATAAGACTGGATGTGGAGAGGGTGTTTACTGTAGTGGGGGAGTCGAGGACCAGAGGACACAGATAGAGTGGATGTGGAGAGGATGTTTCCTATAGTCAGGGAGTCTAGGACCAGAGGACACAGATAGAGTGGATGTGGAGAGGATGTTTCCTATAGTGGGGATGTCTAGGACCAGACGACACAGATAGAGTGGATGTGGAGAGGATGTTTCCTGTAGTGGGGGAGTCTAGGACCAGAGGACATAGATAGAGTGGATGTGGAGAGGATGTTTCCTGTAGTGTGGGAGTCTAGGACCAGAGGACACAGATAGAGTGGATGTGGAGAGGATGTTTCCTGTAGTGGGGGAGTCTAGGACCAGAGGACATAGATAGAGTGGATGTGGAGAGGATATTTCCTGTAGTGCGGGAGGCTAGGACCAGAGGACACAGATAGAGTGGATGTGGAGAGGATGTTTCCTGTAGTGGGGGACTCTAGGACCAGAGGACACAGACAGAGTGGATGTGGAGACGATGTTTCCTATAGTGGGCAGTCTAGGACCAGAGGACACTGATTGTGTGGATGTGGAGAGGATGTTTCCTATAGTGGGGTTGTCTCGGACCAGAGGACACAGATAGAGTGGATGTGGAAGGATCTTTCCTATAGTGGGGAGTCTAGAACCAGAGGACACAGATAGAGTGGATGTGGAGAGGATGTTTCCTGTAGAGGGGGAGTCTATGATCAGACGACAGATAGAGTGGATGTGGGGAGGATGTTTCCTATAGTGGGGGAGTCTAGGACCAGAGGACACAGATAGAGTGGATGTGGACAGGATGTTTCCTATAGTGGGGGAGTCTATGACCAGAGGACACAGATAAGAGTGGATGTGGAGAGGGTGTTTACTGTAGTGGGGGAGTCTAGGACCAGAGGACACAGATAGAGTGGATGTGGAGAGGATGCTTCCTATAGTGGGGGAGTCTAGGACCAGAGTACACAGATAAGACTGGATGTGGAGAGGGTGTTTACTGTAGTGGGGGAGTCGAGGACCAGAGGACACAGATAGAGTGGATGTGGAGAGGATGTTTCCTATAGTCGGGGAGTCTAGGACCAGAGGACACAGAGAAAGTGGATGTGGAAGGATGTTTCCTGTATTGGGGGAGTCTAGGACCAGAGGACACGTATAGAGTGGATGTGGAGAGGATGTTTCCTATAGTGGGGGAGTCTAGGACCAGAGTACACAGATAAGACTGGATGTGGAGAGGGTGTTTACTGTAGTGGGGGAGTCTAGGACCAGAGGACACAGATAGAGTGGATGTGGAGAGGATGTTTCCTATAGTGGGGGAGTCTAGGACCAGAGTACACAGATAAGACTGGATGTGGAGAGGGTGTTTACTGTAGTGGGGGAGTCGAGGACCAGAGGACACAGATAGAGTGGATGTGGAGAGGATGTTTCCTATAGTCGGGGAGTCTAGGACCAGAGGACACAGAGAAAGTGGATGTGGAGAGGATGTTTCCTATAGTGGGGGAGTCTAGGACCAGAGGACACAGATAGAGTGGATGTGGAGAGGATGTTTCCTATAGTGGTGGAGTCTAGGACCAGAGGACACAGATAGAGTGGATGTGGAGAGGATGTTTCCTATAGTGGGGGAGTCTAGGACCAGAGGACACAGATAGAGTGGATGTGGAGAGGATGTTTCCTATAGTGGTGGAGTCTAGGACCAGAGGACACAGATAGAGTGGTTGTGTAGAGGATGTTTCCTATAGTGGGGGAGTCTAGGACCAGAGTACACAGATAAGACTGGATGTGGAGAGGGTGTTTACTGTAGTGGGGGAGTCGAGGACCAGAGGACACAGATAGAGTGGATGTGGAAGGATCTTTCCTATAGTGGGGAGTCTAGAACCAGAGGACACAGATAAGAGTGGATGTGGAGAGGGTGTTTACTGTAGTGGGGGAGTCTATGACCAGAGGACACAAATAAGAGTGGATGTGGAGAGGGTGTTTACTGTAGTGGGGGAGTCTAGGACCAGAGGACACAGATAGAGTGGATGTGGAGAGGATGCTTCCTATAGTGGGGGAGTCTAGGACCAGAGTACACAGATAAGACTGGATGTGGAGAGGGTGTTTACTGTAGTGGGGGAGTCTAGGACCAGAGGACACAGATAGAGTGGATGTGGAGAGGATGTTTCCTATAGTGGGGGAGTCTAGGACCAGAGTACACAGATAAGACTGGATGTGGAGAGGGTGTTTACTGTAGTGGGGGAGTCGAGGACCAGAGGACACAGATAGAGTGGATGTGGAGAGGATGTTTCCTATAGTCGGGGAGTCTAGGACCAGAGGACACAGAGAAAGTGGATGTGGAGAGGATGTTTCCTATAGTGGGGGAGTCTAGGACCAGAGGACACAGATAGAGTGGATGTGGAGAGGATGTTTCCTATAGTGGTGGAGTCTAGGACCAGAGGACACAGATAGAGTGGATGTGGAGAGGATGTTTCCTATAGTAGGGGAGTCTAGGACCAGAGGACACAGATAGAGTGGATGTGGAGAGGATGTTTCCTATAGTGGTGGAGTCTAGGACCAGAGGACACAGATAGAGTGGTTGTGTAGAGGATGTTTCCTATAGTGGGGGAGTCTAGGACCAGAGTACACAGATAAGACTGGATGTGGAGAGGGTGTTTACTGTAGTGGGGGAGTCGAGGACCAGAGGACACAGATAGAGTGGATGTGGAGAGGATGTTTCCTATAGTGGGGGAGTCTAGGACCAGAGGACACAGATAGAGTGGATGTGGAGAGGATGTTTCCTATAGTGGTGGAGTCTAGGACCAGAGGACACAGATAGAGTGGATGTGGAGAGGATGTTTCCTATAGTGGGGGAGTCTAGGACCAGAGGACACAGATAGAGTGGATGTGGAGAGGATGTTTCCTATAGTGCTGGAGTCTAGGACCAGAGGACACAGATAGAGTGGTTGTGTAGAGGATGTTTCCTATAGTGGGGGAGTCTAGGACCAGAGTACACAGATAAGACTGGATGTGGAGAGGGTGTTTACTGTAGTGGGGGAGTCGAGGACCAGAGGACACAGATAGAGTGGATGTGGAGAGGATGTTTCCTATAGTCAGGGAGTCTAGGACCAGAGGACACAGATAGAGTGGATGTGGAGAGGATGTTTCCTATAGTGGGGATGTCTAGGACCAGACGACACAGATAAGAGTGGATGTGGAGAGGGTGTTTACTGTAGTGGGGGAGTCTAGGACCAGAGGACACAGATAGAGTGGATGTGGAGAGGATGCTTCCTATAGTGGGGGAGTCTAGGACCAGAGTACACAGATAAGACTGGATGTGGAGAGGGTGTTTACTGTAGTGGGGGAGTCGAGGACCAGAGGACACAGATAGAGTGGATGTGGAGAGCATGTTTCCTATAGTCGGGGAGTCTAGGACCAGAGGACACAGAGAAAGTGGATGTGGAAGGATGTTTCCTGTATTGGGGGAGTCTAGGACCAGAGGACACGGATAGAGTGGATGTGGAGAGGATGTTTCCTATAGTGGTGGAGTCTAGGACCAGAGGACACAGATAGAGTGGATGTGGAGAGGATGCTTCCTATAGTGGGGGAGTCTAGGACCAGAGTACACAGATAAGACTGGTTGTGGAGAGGGTGTTTACTGTAGTGGGGGAGTCTAGGACCAGAGGACACAGATAGAGTGGATGTGGAGAGGATGTTTCCTATAGTGGGGGAGTCTAGGACCAGAGTACACAGATAAGACTGGATGTGGAGAGGGTGTTTACTGTAGTGGGGGAGTCGAGGACCAGAGGACACAGATAGAGTGGATGTGGAGAGGATGTTTCCTATAGTCGGGGAGTCTAGGACCAGAGGACACAGAGAAAGTGGATGTGGAGAGGATGTTTCCTATAGTGGGGGAGTCTAGGACCAGAGGACACAGATAGAGTGGATGTGGAGAGGATGTTTCCTATAGTGGTGGAGTCTAGGACCAGAGGACACAGATAGAGTGGATGTGGAGAGGATGTTTCCTATAGTGGGGGAGTCTAGGACCAGAGGACACAGATAGAGTGGATGTGGAGAGGATGTTTCCTATAGTGGTGGAGTCTAGGACCAGAGGACACAGATAGAGTGGTTGTGTAGAGGATGTTTCCTATAGTGGGGGAGTCTAGGACCAGAGTACACAGATAAGACTGGATGTGGAGAGGGTGTTTACTGTAGTGGGGGAGTCGAGGACCAGAGGACACAGATAGAGTGGATGTGGAGAGGATGTTTCCTATAGTCAGGGAGTCTAGGACCAGAGGACACAGATAGAGTGGATGTGGAGAGGATGTTTCCTATAGTGGGGATGTCTAGGACCAGACGACACAGATAGAGTGGATGTGGAGAGGATGTTTCCTGTAGTGGGGGAGTCTAGGACCAGAGGACATAGATAGAGTGGATGTGGAGAGGATGTTTCCTGTAGTGTGGGAGTCTAGGACCAGAGGACACAGATAGAGTGGATGTGGAGAGGATGTTTCCTGTAGTGGGGGAGTCTAGGACCAGAGGACATAGATAGAGTGGATGTGGAGAGGATATTTCCTGTAGTGCGGGAGGCTAGGACCAGAGGACACAGATAGAGTGGATGTGGAGAGGATGTTTCCTGTAGTGGGGGACTCTAGGACCAGAGGACACAGACAGAGTGGATGTGGAGACGATGTTTCCTATAGTGGGCAGTCTAGGACCAGAGGACACTGATTGTGTGGATGTGGAGAGGATGTTTCCTATAGTGGGGTTCTCTCGGACGAGAGGACACAGATAGAGTGGATGTGGAAGGATCTTTCCTATAGTGGGGAGTCTAGAACCAGAGGACACAGATAAGAGTGGATGTGGAGAGGGTGTTTACTGTAGTGGGGGAGTCTATGACCAGAGGACACAAATAAGAGTGGATGTGGAGAGGGTGTTTACTGTAGTGGGGGAGTCTAGGACCAGAGGACACAGATAGAGTGGATGTGGAGAGGATGTTTCCTATAGTGGGGGAGTCTAGGACCAGAGTACACAGATAAGACTGGATGTGGAGAGGGTGTTTACTGTAGTGGGGGAGTCGAGGACCAGAGGACACAGATAGAGTGGATGTGGAGAGGATGTTTCCTATAGTCGGGGAGTCTAGGACCAGAGGACACAGAGAAAGTGGATGTGGAGAGGATGTTTCCTATAGTGGGGGAGTCTAGGACCAGAGGACACAGATAGAGTGGATGTGGAAGGATGTTTCCTGTATTGGGGGAGTCTAGGACCAGAGGACACAGACAGTGTGGATGTGGAGAGGATGTTTCCTGTAGTGGGGGAGTCTAGGACCAGAGGACACAGATAGAGTGGATGTGGAGAGGATTTTTTCTGTAGTGGAGGAGTCTACGACCACAGATAGAGTGGATATGGAGAGGATGTTTCCTGTCGTGGGGGAGGCTAGGACCAGAGGACACAGATAGAGTGCATGTGAAGAGGATGTTTCCTGTTGTGGGGGAGTCTCGGACCAGAGGACACAGATAGAGTGGATGTCGAGAGGATGTTTCCTATAGTGGTGGAGTCTAGGACCAGAGGACACAGATAGAGTGGATGTGGAGAGGATATTTCCTATAGTGGGGTAGTTTCGGACCAGAGGACACAGATAGAGTGGATGTGGAGAGGATGTTTCCTGTCGTGGGGGAGGCTAGGACCAGAGGACACAGATAGAGTGGATGTGAAGAGGATGTTTCCTGTTGTGGGGGAGTCTAGGACCAGAGGACACAGATAGAGTGGATGTGGAGAGGATGTTTCCTATAGTGGTGGAGTCTAGGACCAGAGGACACAGATAGAGTGGATGTGGAGAGGATGTTTCCTATAGTGGGGGAGTCTAGGACCAGAGTACACAGATAAGACTGGATGTGGAGAGGGTGTTTACTGTAGTGGGGGAGTCTAGGACCAGAGGACACAGATAGAGTGGATGTGGAGAGGATGTTTCCTATAGTGGGGGAGTCTATGACCAGAGGACACAGATAGAGTGGATGTGGGGAGGATGTTTCCTATAGTGGGGGAGTCTAGGACCAGAGGACACAGATAGAGTGGATGTGGAGAGGATGTTTCCTATAGTGGGGGAGTCTATGACCAGAGGGCACAGATAAGAGTGGATGTGGAGAGGGTGTTTCCTATAGTGGGGGAGTCTAGGATCAGAGGACACAGATAGAGTGGATGTGGAGAATATGTTTCCTATAGTGGGGGAGTCTAGGACCAGAGGACACAGATAGAGTGGATGTGGAGAATATGTTTCCTATAGTGGGGGAGTCTAGGATCAGAGGACACAGATAGAGTGGATGTGGAGAATATGTTTCCTATAGTGGGGGAGTCTAGGATCAGAGGACACAGATAGAGTGGATGTGGAGAATATGTTTCCTATAGTGGGGGAGTCTAGGAACAGGGGACACAGACAGAGTGGATGTGGAGAGGGTGTTTCCTGTAGTGCGGGAGTCTAGGACCAGAGGACACAGATAGAGTGGATGTGGAAGGATGTTTCCTACAGTGGGGCAGTCTAGGACCAGAGGACACAGCTCGAGTGGATGTGGAAGGATGTTTCCTATATTGAGGTGTCTATGACCAGAGGACACAGATGGAGTGGATGTAGAGAGGATGTTTCCTATAGTGGGGGAGTCTAGGACCAGAGGACACAGATACAGTGGACGTCGAGAGGATGTTTCCTATAGTTGGGGAGTCTAGGACCAGAGGACACAGATAGAGCAGATGTGGAGAGGATGTTTTCTATAGTGGGGGAGTCTAGGACCAGAGGACACAGATAGAGTGGATGTGGAGAGGATGTTTCCTGTATTGGGGGAGTCTTGGACCAGAGGACACAGATAGAGTGGATGTGGAGAGGATATTTCCTGTAGTGCGGGAGGCTAGGACCAGAGGACACAGATAGAGTGGATGTGGAGAGGATGTTTCCTATAGTGGTGGAGTCTAGGACCAGAGGACACAGATAGAGTGGATGTGGAGAGGATGTTTCCTATAGTGGGGGAGTCTAGGACCAGAGTACACAGATAAGACTGGATGTGGAGAGGGTGTTTACTGTAGTGGGGGAGTCGAGGACCAGAGGACACAGATAGAGTGGATGTGGAGAGGATGTTTCCTATAGTCGGGGAGTCTAGGACCAGAGGACACAGATAGAGTGGATGTGGAGAGGATGTTTCCTATAGTGGGGATGTCTAGGACCAGACGACACAGATAGAGTGGATGTGGAGAGGATGTTTCCTGTAGTGGGGGAGTCTAGGACCAGAGGACATAGATAGAGTGGATGTGGAGAGGATGTTTCCTGTAGTGTGGGAGTCTAGGACCAGAGGACACAGATAGAGTGGATGTGGAGAGGATGTTTCCTGTAGTGGGGGAGTCTAGGACCAGAGGACATTGATAGATTGGATGTGGAGAGGATGTTTCCTATAGTCGGGGAGTCTAGGACCAGAGGACACAGATAGAGTGGATGTGGAGAGGATGTTTCCTGTAGAGGGGGAGTCTAGGATCAGAGGACAGATAGAGTGGATGTGGGGAGGATGTTTCCTATAGTGGGGGAGTCTAGGACCAGAGGACACAGATAGAGTGGATGTGGAGAGGATGTTTCCTATAGTGGGGGAGTCTATGACCAGAGGACACAGATAAGAGTGGATGTGGAGAGGGTGTTTACTGTAGTGGGGGAGTCTAGGATCAGAGGACAGATAGAGTGGATGTGGGGAGGATGTTTCCTATAGTGGGGGAGACTAGGACCAGAGAACACAGATAGAGTGGATGTGGAGAGGATGTTTCCTATAGTGGGGGAGTCTATGACCAGAGGACACAGATAAGAGTGGATGTGGAGAGGGTGTTTCCTATAGTGGGGGAGTCTAGGATCAGAGGACACAGATAGAGTGGATGTGGAGAATATGTTTCCTCTAGTGGGGGAGTCTAGGACCAGAGGACACAGATAGAGTGGATGTCGAAGGATGTTTCCTGCAGTGGGGAAGTCTAGGACCAGAGGACGCAGATAGAGTGGATGTGGAGAGGATTTTTTCAGTAGTGTGGGCGTCTAGGACCAGAGGACACAAATAGAGTGGATGTTGAGAGGATGTTTCCTGTAGTGTGGGAGTCTAGGACCAGAGGACACAGATAGAGTGGATGTGGAGAGGATGTTTCCTGTAGTGGGGGAGTCTAGGACCAGAGGACATAGATAGAGTGTATGTGCAGAGGGTGTTTCCCATTGTGGGGGAGTCCAGGACCGGAGGACACAGATAGAGTGGATGTGGAGAGGGTGGTTCCTGTAGTGGGGGAGTCTAGGACCAGAGGACAGAGATAGAGTAGATGTGGAGACGATGTTTCCTATAGTGGGGGAGTCTCGGATCAGAAGACACAGATGGAATGGATGTGGAGAGGATGTTTCCTATAGTGGGGGAGTCTAGGACCAGAGGACACAGATACAGTGGACGTCGAGAGGATGTTTCCTATAGTGGGGGAGTCTAGGACCAGAGGACACTGATTGTGTGGATGTGGAGAGGATGTTTCCTATAGTGGGGTTGTCTCGGACGAGAGGACACAGATAGAGTGGATGTGGAAGGATCTTTCCTATAGTGGGGAGTCTAGAACCAGAGGACACAGATAAGAGTGGATGTGGAGAGGGTGTTTACTGTAGTGGGGGAGTCTATGACCAGAGGACACAAATAAGAGTGGATGTGGAGAGGGTGTTTACTGTAGTGGGGGAGTCTAGGACCAGAGGACACAGATAGAGTGGATGTGGAGAGGATGTTTCCAATAGTGGGGGAGTCTAGGACCAGAGTACACAGATAAGACTGGATGTGGAGAGGGTGTTTACTGTAGTGTGGGAGTCGAGGACCAGAGGACACAGATAGAGTGGATGTGGAGAGGATGTTTCCTGTAGTGGGGGAGTCTAGGACCAGAGGACATAGATAGAGTGGATGTGGAGAGGGTGTTTCCCATTGTGGGGGAGTCCAGGACCAGAGGACACAGATAGAGTGGATGTGGAGAGGGTGGTTCCTGTAGTGGGGGAGTCTAGGACCAGAGGACAGAGATAGAGTAGATGTGGAGACGATGTTTCCTATAGTGGGGGAGTCTCGGACCAGAAGACACAGATGGAATGGATGTGGAGAGGATGTTTCCTATAGTGGGGGAGTCTAGGACCAGAGGACACAGATACAGTGGACGTCGAGAGGATGTTTCCTATAGTGGGGGAGTCTAGGACCAGAGGACACAGATAGAGTAGATGTGGAGAGGATGTTTTCTATAGTGGGGGAGTCTAGGACCAGAGGACACAGATAGAGTGGATGTGGAGAGGATATTTCCTGTAGTGCGGGAGGCTAGGACCAGAGGACACAGATAGAGTGGATGTGGAGAGGATGTTTCCTGTAGTGGGGGACTCTAGGACCAGAGGACACAGACAGAGTGGATGTGGAGACGATGTTTCCTATAGTGGGCAGTCTAGGACCAGAGGACACTGATTGTGTGGATGTGGAGAGGATGTTTCCTATAGTGGGGTTGTCTCGGACCAGAGGACACAGATAGAGTGGATGTGGAAGGATCTTTCCTATAGTGGGGAGTCTAGAACCAGAGGACACAGATAGAGTGGATGTGGAGAGGATGTTTCCTGTAGAGGGGGAGTCTATGATCAGACGACAGATAGAGTGGATGTGGGGAGGATGTTTCCTATAGTGGGGGAGTCTAGGACCAGAGGACACAGATAGAGTGGATGTGGACAGGATGTTTCCTATAGTGGGGGAGTCTATGACCAGAGGACACAGATAAGAGTGGATGTGGAGAGGGTGTTTACTGTAGTGGGGGAGTCTAGGACCAGAGGACACAGATAGAGTGGATGTGGAGAGGATGCTTCCTATAGTGGGGGAGTCTAGGACCAGAGTACACAGATAAGACTGGATGTGGAGAGGGTGTTTACTGTAGTGGGGGAGTCGAGGACCAGAGGACACAGATAGAGTGGATGTGGAGAGGATGTTTCCTATAGTCGGGGAGTCTAGGACCAGAGGACACAGAGAAAGTGGATGTGGAAGGATGTTTCCTGTATTGGGGGAGTCTAGGACCAGAGGACACGGATAGAGTGGATGTGGAGAGGATGTTTCCTATAGTGGTGGAGTCTAGGACCAGAGGACACAGATAGAGTGGATGTGGAGAGGATGCTTCCTATAGTGGGGGAGTCTAGGACCAGAGTACACAGATAAGACTGGATGTGGAGAGGGTGTTTACTGTAGTGGGGGAGTCTAGGACCAGAGGACACAGATAGAGTGGATGTGGAGAGGATGTTTCCTATAGTGGGGGAGTCTAGGACCAGAGTACACAGATAAGACTGGATGTGGAGAGGGTGTTTACTGTAGTGGGGGAGTCGAGGACCAGAGGACACAGATAGAGTGGATGTGGAGAGGATGTTTCCTATAGTCGGGGAGTCTAGGACCAGAGGACACAGAGAAAGTGGATGTGGAGAGGATGTTTCCTATAGTGGGGGAGTCTAGGACCAGAGGACACAGATAGAGTGGATGTGGAGAGGATGTTTCCTATAGTGGTGGAGTCTAGGACCAGAGGACACAGATAGAGTGGATGTGGAGAGGATGTTTCCTATAGTGGGGGAGTCTAGGACCAGAGGACACAGATAGAGTGGATGTGGAGAGGATGTTTCCTATAGTGGTGGAGTCTAGGACCAGAGGACACAGATAGAGTGGTTGTGTAGAGGATGTTTCCTATAGTGGGGGAGTCTAGGACCAGAGTACACAGATAAGACTGGATGTGGAGAGGGTGTTTACTGTAGTGGGGGAGTCGAGGACCAGAGGACACAGAGAGAGTGGATGTGGAGAGGATGTTTCCTATAGTCAGGGAGTCTAGGACCAGAGGACACAGATAGAGTGGATGTGGAGAGGATGTTTCCTATAGTGGGGATGTCTAGGACCAGACGACACAGATAGAGTGGATGTGGAGAGGATGTTTCCTGTAGTGGGGGAGTCTAGGACCAGAGGACATAGATAGAGTGGATGTGGAGAGGATGTTTCCTGTAGTGTGGGAGTCTAGGACCAGAGGACACAGATAGAGTGGATGTGGAGAGGATGTTTCCTGTAGTGGGGGAGTCTAGGACCAGAGGACATAGATAGAGTGGATGTGGAGAGGATATTTCCTGTAGTGCGGGAGGCTAGGACCAGAGGACACAGATAGAGTGGATGTGGAGAGGATGTTTCCTGTAGTGGGGGACTCTAGGACCAGAGGACACAGACAGAGTGGATGTGGAGACGATGTTTCCTATAGTGGGCAGTCTAGGACCAGAGGACACTGATTGTGTGGATGTGGAGAGGATGTTTCCTATAGTGGGGTTGTCTCGGACCAGAGGACACAGATAGAGTGGATGTGGAAGGATCTTTCCTATAGTGGGGAGTCTAGAACCAGAGGACACAGATAGAGTGGATGTGGAGAGGATGTTTCCTGTAGAGGGGGAGTCTATGATCAGACGACAGATAGAGTGGATGTGGGGAGGATGTTTCCTATAGTGGGGGAGTCTAGGACCAGAGGACACAGATAGAGTGGATGTGGACAGGATGTTTCCTATAGTGGGGGAGTCTATGACCAGAGGACACAGATAAGAGTGGATGTGGAGAGGGTGTTTACTGTAGTGGGGGAGTCTAGGACCAGAGGACACAGATAGAGTGGATGTGGAGAGGATGCTTCCTATAGTGGGGGAGTCTAGGACCAGAGTACACAGATAAGACTGGATGTGGAGAGGGTGTTTACTGTAGTGGGGGAGTCGAGGACCAGAGGACACAGATAGAGTGGATGTGGAGAGGATGTTTCCTATAGTCGGGGAGTCTAGGACCAGAGGACACAGAGAAAGTGGATGTGGAAGGATGTTTCCTGTATTGGGGGAGTCTAGGACCAGAGGACACGTATAGAGTGGATGTGGAGAGGATGTTTCCTATAGTGGGGGAGTCTAGGACCACAGTACACAGATAAGACTGGATGTGGAGAGGGTGTTTACTGTAGTGGGGGAGTCTAGGACCAGAGGACACAGATAGAGTGGATGTGGAGAGGATGTTTCCTATAGTGGGGGAGTCTAGGACCAGAGTACACAGATAAGACTGGATGTGGAGAGGGTGTTTACTGTAGTGGGGGAGTCGAGGACCAGAGGACACAGATAGAGTGGATGTGGAGAGGATGTTTCCTATAGTCGGGGAGTCTAGGACCAGAGGACACAGAGAAAGTGGATGTGGAGAGGATGTTTCCTATAGTGGGGGAGTCTAGGACCAGAGGACACAGATAGAGTGGATGTGGAGAGGATGTTTCCTATAGTGGTGGAGTCTAGGACCAGAGGACACAGATAGAGTGGATGTGGAGAGGATGTTTCCTATAGTGGGGGAGTCTAGGACCAGAGGACACAGATAGAGTGGATGTGGAGAGGATGTTTCCTATAGTGGTGGAGTCTAGGACCAGAGGACACAGATAGAGTGGTTGTGTAGAGGATGTTTCCTATAGTGGGGGAGTCTAGGACCAGAGTACACAGATAAGACTGGATGTGGAGAGGGTGTTTACTGTAGTGGGGGAGTCGAGGACCAGAGGACACAGATAGAGTGGATGTGGAAGGATCTTTCCTATAGTGGGGAGTCTAGAACCAGAGGACACAGATAAGAGTGGATGTGGAGAGGGTGTTTACTGTAGTGGGGGAGTCTATGACCAGAGGACACAAATAAGAGTGGATGTGGAGAGGGTGTTTACTGTAGTGGGGGAGTCTAGGACCAGAGGACACAGATAGAGTGGATGTGGAGAGGATGCTTCCTATAGTGGGGGAGTCTAGGACCAGAGTACAGAGATAAGACTGGATGTGGAGAGGGTGTTTACTGTAGTGGGGGAGTCTAGGACCAGAGGACACAGATAGAGTGGATGTGGAGAGGATGTTTCCTATAGTGGGGGAGTCTAGGACCAGAGTACACAGATAAGACTGGATGTGGAGAGGGTGTTTACTGTAGTGGGGGAGTCGAGGACCAGAGGACACAGATAGAGTGGATGTGGAGAGGATGTTTCCTATAGTCGGGGAGTCTAGGACCAGAGGACACAGAGAAAGTGGATGTGGAGAGGATGTTTCCTATAGTGGGGGAGTCTAGGACCAGAGGACACAGATAGAGTGGATGTGGAGAGGATGTTTCCTATAGTGGTGGAGTCTAGGACCAGAGGACACAGATAGAGTGGATGTGGAGAGGATGTTTCCTATAGTGGGGGAGTCTAGGACCAGAGGACACAGATAGAGTGGATGTGGAGAGGATGTTTCCTATAGTGGTGGAGTCTAGGACCAGAGGACACAGATAGAGTGGTTGTGTAGAGGATGTTTCCTATAGTGGGGGAGTCTAGGACCAGAGTACACAGATAAGACTGGATGTGGAGAGGGTGTTTACTGTAGTGGGGGAGTCGAGGACCAGAGGACACAGATAGAGTGGATGTGGAGAGGATGTTTCCTATAGTCAGGGAGTCTAGGACCAGAGGACACAGATAGAGTGGATGTGGAGAGGATGTTTCCTATAGTGGGGATGTCTAGGACCAGACGACACAGATAGAGTGGATGTGGAGAGGATGTTTCCTGTAGTGGGGGAGTCTAGGACCAGAGGACATAGATAGAGTGGATGTGGAGAGGATGTTTCCTGTAGTGTGGGAGTCTAGGACCAGAGGACACAGATAGAGTGGATGTGGAGAGGATGTTTCCTGTAGTGGGGGAGTCTAGGACCAGAGGACATAGATAGAGTGGATGTGGAGAGGATATTTCCTGTAGTGCAGGAGGCTAGGACCAGAGGACACAGATAGAGTGGATGTGGAGAGGATGTTTCCTGTAGTGGGGGACTCTAGGACCAGAGGACACAGACAGAGTGGATGTGGAGACGATGTTTCCTATAGTGGGCAGTCTAGGACCAGAGGACACTGATTGTGTGGATGAGGAGAGGATGTTTCCTATAGTGGGGTTGTCTCGGACCAGAGGACACAGATAGAGTGGATGTGGAAGGATCTTTCCTATAGTGGGGAGTCTAGAACCAGAGGACACAGATAGAGTGGATGTGGAGAGGATGTTTCCTGTAGAGGGGGAGTCTATGATCAGACGACAGATAGAGTGGATGTGGGGAGGATGTTTCCTATAGTGGGGGAGTCTAGGACCAGAGGACACAGATAGAGTGGATGTGGACAGGATGTTTCCTATAGTGGGGGAGTCTATGACCAGAGGACACAGATAAGAGTGGATGTGGAGAGGGTGTTTACTGTAGTGGGGGAGTCTAGGACCAGAGGACACAGATAGAGTGGATGTGGAGAGGATGCTTCCTATAGTGGGGGAGTCTAGGACCAGAGTACACAGATAAGACTGGATGTGGAGAGGGTGTTTACTGTAGTGGGGGAGTCGAGGACCAGAGGACACAGATAGAGTGGATGTGGAGAGGATGTTTCCTATAGTCGGGCAGTCTAGGACCAGAGGACACAGAGAAAGTGGATGTGGAAGGATGTTTCCTGTATTGGGGGAGTCTAGGACCAGAGGACACGGATAGAGTGGATGTGGAGAGGATGTTTCCTATAGTGGTGGAGTCTAGGACCAGAGGACACAGATAGAGTGGATGTGGAGAGGATGCTTCCTATAGTGGGGGAGTCTAGGACCAGAGTACACAGATAAGACTGGATGTGGAGAGGGTGTTTACTGTAGTGGGGGAGTCTAGGACCAGAGGACACAGATAGAGTGGATGTGGAGAGGATGTTTCCTATAGTGGGGGAGTCTAGGACCAGAGTACACAGATAAGACTGGATGTGGAGAGGGTGTTTACTGTAGTGGGGGAGTCGAGGACCAGAGGACACAGATAGAGTGGATGTGGAGAGGATGTTTCCTATAGTCGGGGAGTCTAGGACCAGAGGACACAGAGAAAGTGGATGTGGAGAGGATGTTTCCTATAGTGGGGGAGTCTAGGACCAGAGGACACAGATAGAGTGGATGTGGAGAGGATGTTTCCTATAGTGGTGGAGTCTAGGACCAGAGGACACAGATAGAGTGGATGTGGAGAGGATGTTTCCTATAGTGGGGGAGTCTAGGACCAGAGGACACAGATAGAGTGGATGTGGAGAGGATGTTTCCTATAGTGGTGGAGTCTAGGACCAGAGGACACAGATAGAGTGGTTGTGTAGAGGATGTTTCCTATAGTGGGGGAGTCTAGGACCAGAGTACACAGATAAGACTGGATGTGGAGAGGGTGTTTACTGTAGTGGGGGAGTCGAGGACCAGAGGACACAGATAGAGTGGATGTGGAGAGGATGTTTCCTATAGTCAGGGAGTCTAGGACCAGAGGACACAGATAGAGTGGATGTGGAGAGGATGTTTCCTATAGTGGGGATGTCTAGGACCAGACGACACAGATAGAGTGGATGTGGAGAGGATGTTTCCTGTAGTGGGGGAGTCTAGGACCAGAGGACATAGATAGAGTGGATGTGGAGAGGATGTTTCCTGTAGTGTGGGAGTCTAGGACCAGAGGACACAGATAGAGTGGATGTGGAGAGGATGTTTCCTGTAGTGGGGGAGTCTAGGACCAGAGGACATAGATAGAGTGGATGTGGAGAGGATATTTCCTGTAGTGCGGGAGGCTAGGACCAGAGGACACAGATAGAGTGGATGTGGAGAGGATGTTTCCTGTAGTGGGGGACTCTAGGACCAGAGGACACAGACAGAGTGGATGTGGAGACGATGTTTCCTATAGTGGGCAGTCTAGGACCAGAGGACACTGATTGTGTGGATGTGGAGAGGATGTTTCCTATAGTGGGGTTGTCTCGGACCAGAGGACACAGATAGAGTGGATGTGGAAGGATCTTTCCTATAGTGGGGAGTCTAGAACCAGAGGACACAGATAGAGTGGATGTGGAGAGGATGTTTCCTGTAGAGGGGGAGTCTATGATCAGACGACAGATAGAGTGGATGTGGGGAGGATGTTTCCTATAGTGGGGGAGTCTAGGACCAGAGGACACAGATAGAGTGGATGTGGACAGGATGTTTCCTATAGTGGGGGAGTCTATGACCAGAGGACACAGATAAGAGTGGATGTGGAGAGGGTGTTTACTGTGTGGATGTGGAGAGGATGTTTCCTATAGTGTGGGAGTCTAGGACCAGAGTACACAGATAAGACTGGATGTGGAGAGGGTGTTTACTGTAGTGGGGCAGTCGAGGACCAGAGGACACAGATAGAGTGGATGTGGAGAGGATGTTTCCTATAGTCGGGGAGTCTAGGACCAGAGGACACAGAGAGAGTGGATGTGGAGAGGATGTTTCCTATAGTGGGGGAGTCTAGGACCAGAGGACACAGACAGAGTGGATGTGGAAGGATGTTTCCTGCAGTGGGGGAGTCTAGAACCAGAGGACACAGATAGCGTGGATGTGGAGAGGATGTTTCCTATAGTGGGGGTGTCTCGGACCAGAGGACACAGATAGAGTGGATGTGGAAGGATGTTTCCTACAGTGGGGCAGTCTAGGACCAGAGGACACAGCTAGAGTGGATGTGGAAGGATGTTTCCTATATTGAGGTGTCTATGACCAGAGGACACAGATGGAGTGGATGTGGAGAGGATATTTCCTATAGTGGGGAAGTCTAGGACCAGAGGACACAGATAGAGTGGATGTGGAGAGGATGTTTCCTGTATTGGGGGAGTCTAGGACCAGAGGACACAGATAGAGAGGATGTGGAGAGGATGTTTCCTACAGTGGGGTAGTCTCGGACCAGAGGACACAGACAGAGTGGATGTGGGGAGGATGTTTCCTATAGTGGGGGAGTCTAGGACCAGAGGACACAGATAGAGTGGATGTGGAGAGGATGTTTCCTATAGTGGGGGAGTCTATGACAAGAGGACACAGATAAGAGTGGATGTGGAGAGGGTGTTTACTGTAGTGGGGGAGTCTATGACCAGAGGACACAGATAGAGTGGATGTGGAGAGGATGTTTCCTATAGTGGGGGAGTCTAGGACCAGAGGACACAGATAGAGTGGATGTGGAGAGGGTGTTTACTGTAGTGGGGGAGTCTAGGACCAGAGGACACAGATAGAGTGGATGTGGAGAGGACGTTTCCTATAGTGGGGGAGTCTAGGACCAAAGTACACAGATAAGACTGGATGTGGAGAGGGTGTTTACTGTAGTGGGGGAGTCGAGGACCAGAGGACACAGATAGAGTGGATGTGGAGAGGGTGTTTACTGTAGTGGGGGAGTCTATGACCAGAGGACACAGATAAGAGTGGATGTGGAGAGGGTGTTTACTGTAGTGGGGGAGTCTAGGACCAGACGAGACAGATAGAGTGGATGTGGAGAGGATGTTTCCTATAGTGGGGGAGTCTAGGACCAGAGTATACAGATAAGACTGGATGTGGAGAGGGTGTTTACTGAAGTGGGGCAGTCGAGGACCAGAGGACACAGATAGAGTGGATGTGGAGAGGATGTTTCCTATAGTCGGGGAGTCTAGGACCAGAGGACACAGAGAGAGTGGATGTGGAGAGGATGTTTCCTATAGTGGGGGAGTCTAGGACCAGAGGACACAGACAGAGTGGATGTGGAAGGATGTTTCCTGCAGTGGGGGAGTCTAGAACCAGAGGACACAGATAGCGTGGATGTGGAGAGGATGTTTCCTATAGTGGGGGTGTCTCGGACCAGAGGACACAGATAGAGTGGATGTGGAAGGATGTTTCCTACAGTGGGGCAGTCTAGGACCAGAGGACACAGCTAGAGTGGATGTGGAAGGATGTTTCCTATATTGAGGTGTCTATGACCAGAGGACACAGATGGAGTGGATGTGGAGAGGATATTTCCTATAGTGGGGAAGTCTAGGACCAGAGGACACAGATAGAGTGGATGTGGAGAGGATGTTTCCTGTATTGGGGGAGTCTAGGACCAGAGGACACAGATAGAGTGGATGTGGAGAGGATGTTTCCTGTAGTGGGGGAGTCTAGGACCAGAGGACATAGATAGAGTGGATGTGCAGAGGATGTTTCCCATTGTGGGGGAGTCCAGGACCAGAGGACACAGATAGAGTGGATGTGGAGAGGGTGGTTCCTGTAGTGGGGGAGTCTAGGACCAGAGGACAGAGATAGAGTAGATGTGGAGACGATGTTTCCTATAGTGAGGGAGTCTCGGACCAGAAGACACAGATGGAGTGGATGTGGAGAGGATGTTTCCTATAGTGGGGGAGTCTAGGACCAGAGGACACAGATACAGTGGACGTCGAGAGGATGTTTCCTATAGTGGGGGAGTCTAGGACCAGAGGACACAGATAGAGTAGATGTGGAGAGGATGTTTTCTATAGTGGGGGAGTCTAGGACCAGAGGACACAGATAGAGTGGATGTGGAGAGGATGTTTCCTGTATTGCGGGAGTCCTGGACCAGAGGACACAGATAGAGTGGATGTGGAGAGGATGTTTCCTATAGTGGGGAAGTCTACGACCAGAGGACACAGATAGAGTGGATGTGGAGAGGATGTTTCCTGTAGTGGGGGAGTCTAGGACCAGAGGACACAGACAGAGTGGATGTGGAGACGATGTTTCCTATAGTGGGCAGTCTAGGACCAGAGGACACTGATTGTGTGGATGTGGAGAGGATGTTTCCTATAGTGGGGGTGTCTCGGACCAGAGGACACAGATAGAGTGGATGTGGAAGGATCTTTCCTATAGTGGGGAGTCTAGAACCAGAGGACACAGATAGAGTGGATGTGGAAGGATCTTTCCTATAGTGGGGAGTCTAGAACCAGAGGACACAGATAGAGTGGATGTGGAAGGATCTTTCCTATAGTGGGGGAGTCTAGAACCAGAGGACACAGATAGAGAGGATGTGGAGAGGATGTTTCCTACAGTGGGGTAGTCTCGGACCAGAGGACACAGACAGAGTGGATGTGGGGAGGATGTTTCCTATAGTGGGGGAGTCTATGACAAGAGGACACAGATAAGAGTGGATGTGGAGAGGGTGTTTACTGTAGTGGGGGAGTCTATGACCAGAGGACACAGATAGAGTGGATGTGGAGAGGATGTTTCCTATAGTGGGGGAGTCTAGGACCAGAGGACACAGATAGAGTGGATGTGGAGAGGGTGTTTACTGTAGTGGGGGAGTCTAGGACCAGAGGACACAGATAGAGTGGATGTGGAGAGGACGTTTCCTATAGTGGGGGAGTCTAGGACCAAAGTACACAGATAAGACTGGATGTGGAGAGGGTGTTTACTGTAGTGGGGGAGTCGAGGACCAGAGGACACAGATAGAGTGGATGTGGAGAGGGTGTTTACTGTAGTGGGGGAGTCTATGACCAGAGGACACAGATAAGAGTGGATGTGGAGAGGGTGTTTACTGTAGTGGGGGAGTCTAGGACCAGAGGAGACAGATAGAGTGGATGTGGAGAGGATGTTTCCTATAGTGGGGGAGTCTAGGACCAGAGTACACAGATAAGACTGGATGTGGAGAGGGTGTTTACTGTAGTGGGGCAGTCGAGGACCAGAGGACACAGATAGAGTGGATGTGGAGAGGATGTTTCCTATAGTCGGGGAGTCTAGGACCAGAGGACACAGAGAGAGTGGATGTGGAGAGGATGTTTCCTATAGTGGGGGAGTCTAGGACCAGAGGACACAGACAGAGTGGATGTGGAAGGATGTTTCCTGCAGTGGGGGAGTCTAGAACCAGAGGACACAGATAGCGTGGATGTGGAGAGGATGTTTCCTATAGTGGGGGTGTCTCGGACCAGAGGACACAGATAGAGTGGATGTGGAAGGATGTTTCCTACAGTGGGGCCGTCTAGGACCAGAGGACACAGCTAGAGTGGATGTGGAAGGATGTTTCCTATATTGAGGTGTCTATGACCAGAGGACACAGATGGAGTGGATGTGGAGAGGATATTTCCTATAGTGGGGAAGTCTAGGACCAGAGGACACAGATAGAGTGGATGTGGAGAGGATGTTTCCTGTATTGGGGGAGTCTAGGACCAGAGGACACAGATAGAGTGGATGTGGAGAGGATGTTTCCTGTAGTGGGGGAGTCTAGGACCAGAGGACATAGACAGAGTGGATGTGCAGAGGATGTTTCCCATTGTGGGGGAGTCCAGGACCAGAGGACACAGATAGAGTGGATGTGGAGAGGGTGGTTCCTGTAGTGGGGGAGTCTAGGACCAGAGGACAGAGATAGAGTAGATGTGGAGACGATGTTTCCTATAGTGAGGGAGTCTCGGACCAGAAGACACAGATGGAGTGGATGTGGAGAGGATGTTTCCTATAGTGGGGGAGTCTAGGACCAGAGGACACAGATACAGTGGACGTCGAGAGGATGTTTCCTATATTGGGGGAGTCTAGGACCAGAGGACACAGATAGAGTAGATGTGGAGAGGATGTTTTCTATAGTGGGGGAGTCTAGGACCAGAGGACACAGATAGAGTGGATGTGGAGAGGATGTTTCCTGTATTGCGGGAGTCCTGGACCAGAGGACACAGATAGAGTGGATGTGGAGAGGATGTTTCCTATAGTGGGGAAGTCTACGACCAGAGGACACAGATAGAGTGGATGTGGAGAGGATGTTTCCTGTCGTGGGGGAGGCTAGGACCTGAGGACACAGATAGAGTGGATGTGGAGAGGATGTTTCCTGTAGTGGGGGAGTCTAGGACCAGAGGACACAGACAGAGTGGATGTGGAGACGATGTTTCCTATAGTGGGCAGTCTAGGACCAGAGGACACTGATTGTGTGGATGTGGAGAGCATGTTTCCTATAGTGGGGGTGTCTCGGACCAGAGGACACAGATAGAGTGGATGTGGAAGGATCTTTCCTATAGTGGGGAGTCTAGAACCAGAGGACACAGATAGAGTGGATGTGGAAGGATCTTTCCTATAGTGGGGGAGTCTAGAACCAGAGGACACAGATAGAGAGGATGTGGAGAGGATGTTTCCTACAGTGGGGTAGTCTCGGACCAGAGGACACAGACAGAGTGGATGTGGGGAGGATGTTTCCTATAGTGGGGGAGTCTAGGACCAGAGGACACAGATAGAGTGGATGTGGAGAGGATGTTTCCTATAGTGGGGGAGTCTATGACAAGAGGACACAGATAAGAGTGGATGTGGAGAGGGTGTTTACTGTAGTGGGGGAGTCTATGACCAGAGGACACAGATAGAGTGGATGTGGAGAGGATGTTTCCTATAGTGGGGGAGTCTAGGACCAGAGGACACAGATAGAGTGGATGTGGAGAGGGTGTTTACTGTAGTGGGGGAGTCTAGGACCAGAGGACACAGATAGAGTGGATGTGGAGAGGACGTTTCCTATAGTGGGGGAGTCTAGGACCAAAGTACACAGATAAGACTGGATGTGGAGAGGGTGTTTACTGTAGTGGGGGAGTCGAGGACCAGAGGACACAGATAGAGTGGATGTGGAGAGGATGTTTCCTATAGTCGGGGAGTCTAGGACCAGAGGACACAGAAAAAGTGGATGTGGAGAGGATGTTTCCTATAGTGGGGGAGTCTAGGACCAGAGGACACAGATTGAGTGGATGTGGAAGGATGTTTCCTGTCGTGGTGGAGGCTAGGACCATAGGACACAGATAGAGTGGATGTGGAGAGGATGTTTTCTAAAGTAGGGGAGTCTGGGACCAGAGGACAGAGATACAGTGGATGTGGAAGGATGTTTCCTGTAGTGGGGGAGTCTAGGACCAGAGGACACAGATAGAATGGATGTGGAAGGATGTTTCCTGTATTGGGGGAGTCTAGGACCAGAGGACACAGATAGAGCGGATGTGAAGAGGATGTTTCCTGTTGTGGGGGAGTCTACGACCAGAGGACACAGATAGAGTGGATGTGGAGAGGATGTTTCCTATAGTGGTGGAGTCTAGGACCAGAGGACACAGAAAGAGTGGATGTGGAGAGGATATTTTCTAAAGTTGGGGAGTCTGGGACCAGAGGACAGAGATACAGTGGATGTGGAGGAGATGTTTCCTGAAGTGCGGGTGTCTAGGACCAGACGACACAGATAGAGTGGATGTGGAAGGATCTTTCCTATAGTGGGGGAGTCTAGAACCATAGGACACAGATAGAGAGGATGTGGAGAGGATGTTTCCTACAGTGGGGTAGTCTCGGACCAGAGGACACAGATAGAGTGGATGTGGAGAGGATGTTTCCTGTAGAGGGGGAGTCTAGGATCAGAGGACAGATAGAGTGGATGTTGGGGAGGATGTTTCCTGTAGTGGGGGAGTCTAGGACCAGAGGACACAGATAGAGTGGATGTGGAGAGGATGTTTCCTGTAGTGGGGGAGACTAGGACCAGAGGACACAGATAGAGTGGATGTGGAGAGGATGTTTCCAATAGTGGGGGAGTCTATGACCAGAGGACACAGATAAGAGTGGATGTGCAGAGGGTGTTTACTGTAGTGGGGGAGTCTATAACCAGAGGACACAGATAAGAGTGGATGTGGAGAGGGTGTTTACTGTAGTGGGGGAGTCTAGGACCAGAGTACACAGATAAGACTGGATGTGGAGAGGGTGTTTACTGTAGTGGGGGAGTCGAGGACCAGAGGACACAGATAGAGTGGATGTGGAGAGGATGTTTCCTATAGTGGGGGAGTCTAGGACCAGAGGACACAGATAGACTGGATGTGGAGAGGATGTTTCCTGTAGTGGAGGGGTCTACGACCACAGATAGAGTGGATATGGAGAGGATATTTCCTATAGTGGGGTAGTCTCGGACCAGAGGACACAGATAGACTGGATGTGGAGAGGATGTTTCCTGTCGTGGGGGAGGCTAGGACCAGAGGACACAGATAGAGTGGATGTGGCAGGATGTTTCCTGTATTGGGGGAGTCTAGGACCAGAGGACACAGATTGAGTGGATGTGGAGAGGATGTTTCCTATAGTGGGGAACTCTAGGACCAGAGGACACAGATTGAGTGGATGTGGAGAGGATGTTTCCTGTCGTGGGGGAGGCTAGGACCAGAGGACACAGATAGAGCGGATGTGAAGAGGATGTTTCCTGTTGTGGGGGAGGCTAGGACCAGAGGAAACAGAAAGAGTGGATGTGGAGAGGATATTTTCTAAACTTGGGGAGTCTGGGACCAGAGGACAGAGATACAGTGGATGTGGAGGAGATGTTTCCTAAACTGCGGGTGTCTAGGACCAGACTACACAGATAGAGTGGATGTGGAGAGGATGTTTCCTATATTGGGGAGTCTAGGACCAGAGGACACAGACAAAGTGGCTGTGGAGAGGACGTTTTCTGAAGTGGGGGAGTCTGGGACCAGAGGACAGAGATACAGTGGATGTGGAAGGATGTTTCCTGTAGTGGGGGAGTCTAGGACCAGAGGACACAGATAGAGTGGATGTGGAAGGATGTTTCCTGTATTGGGGGAGTCTAGGACCAGAGGACACAGATAGAGTGGATGTGGAGAGGATGTTTCCTTTAGTGGGGAACTCTAGGACCAGAGGACACAGATAGAGTGGATGTGGAGAGGATTTTTTCTGTAGTGGAGGAGTCTACGACCAGAGGACACAGATAGAGTGGATATGGAGAGGATATTTCCTATAGTGGGGTTGTCTCGGACCAGAGGACACAGATAGAGTGGATGTGGAGAGGATGTTTCCTGTCGTGGGGGAGGCTAGGACCAGAGGACACAGATAGAGCGGATGTGAAGAGGATGTTTCCTGTTGTGGGGGAGTCTAGGACCAGAGGTCACAGATAGAGTGGATGTGGAGAGGATGCATCCTGCAGTGGGGGAGTCTAGGACCAGAGGACACAGATAGAGTTGATGTGGAGAGGATGTTTCCTGCAGTGGGGGAGGCTAGGACCAGAGGACATAGATAGAGTGGATGTGAAGAGGATGTTTCCTGTTGTGGGGGAGTCTAGGACCAGAGGACACAGATAGAGTGGATGTGGAGAGGATGTATTCTATAGTGGGGGAGTCTCGGATCAGAGGACACAGATAGAGTGGATGTGGAAAGGATGTTTCCTATAGTGGGGGAGTCTGGGACCAGGGGACACAGATAGAGTGGATGTGGAAGGATGTTTCCTGTAGTTGCGGAGTCTAGAACCAGAGGACACAGATAGAGTGGATGTGGAGAGGATGTTTCCTATAGTGGGGGAGTCTGGGACCAGAAGACACAGATAGAATGGATGTGGAGAGGATGGTTCCTATAGGGGGGTGTCTCGGACCAGACGACACAGATAGAGTGGATGTGGAGAGGATGTTTCCTATAGTGGGGGAGTCTATGACAAGAGGACACAGATAAGAGTGGATGTGGAGAGGGTGTTTACTGTAGTGGGGGAGTCTATGACCAGAGGACACAGATAGAGTGGATGTGGAGAGGATGTTTCCTATAGTGGGGGAGTCTAGGACCAGAGGACACAGATAGAGTGGATGTGGAGAGGGTGTTTACTGTAGTGGGGGAGTCTAGGACCAGAGGACACAGATAGAGTGGATGTGGAGAGGACGTTTCCTATAGTGGGGGAGTCTAGGACCAAAGTACACAGATAAGACTGGATGTGGAGAGGGTGTTTACTGTAGTGGGGGAGTCGAGGACCAGAGGACACAGATAGAGTGGATGTGGAGAGGGTGTTTACTGTAGTGGGGGAGTCTATGACCAGAGGACACAGATAAGAGTGGATGTGGAGAGGGTGTTTACTGTAGTGGGGGAGTCTAGGACCAGAGGAGACAGATAGAGTGGATGTGGAGAGGATGTTTCCTATAGTGTGGGAGTCTAGGACCAGAGTACACAGATAAGACTGGATGTGGAGAGGGTGTTTACTGTAGTGGGGCAGTCGAGGACCAGAGGACACAGATAGAGTGGATGTGGAGAGGATGTTTCCTATAGTCGGGGAGTCTAGGACCAGAGGACACAGAGAGAGTGGATGTGGAGAGGATGTTTCCTATAGTGGGGGAGTCTAGGACCAGAGGACACAGACAGAGTGGATGTGGAAGGATGTTTCCTGCAGTGGGGGAGTCTAGAACCAGAGGACACAGATAGCGTGGATGTGGAGAGGATGTTTCCTATAGTGGGGGTGTCTCGGACCAGAGGACACAGATAGAGTGGATGTGGAAGGATGTTTCCTACAGTGGGGCAGTCTAGGACCAGAGGACACAGCTAGAGTGGATGTGGAAGGATGTTTCCTATATTGAGGTGTCTATGACCAGAGGACACAGATGGAGTGGATGTGGAGAGGATATTTCCTATAGTGGGGAAGTCTAGGACCAGAGGACACAGATAGAGTGGATGTGGAGAGGATGTTTCCTGTATTGGGGGAGTCTAGGACCAGAGGACACAGATAGAGAGGATGTGGAGAGGATGTTTCCTACAGTGGGGTAGTCTCGGACCAGAGGACACAGACAGAGTGGATGTGGGGAGGATGTTTCCTATAGTGGGGGAGTCTAGGACCAGAGGACACAGATAGAGTGGATGTGGAGAGGATGTTTCCTATAGTGGGGGAGTCTATGACAAGAGGACACAGATAAGAGTGGATGTGGAGAGGGTGTTTACTGTAGTGGGGGAGTCTATGACCAGAGGACACAGATAGAGTGGATGTGGAGAGGATGTTTCCTATAGTGGGGGAGTCTAGGACCAGAGGACACAGATAGAGTGGATGTGGAGAGGGTGTTTACTGTAGTGGGGGAGTCTAGGACCAGAGGACACAGATAGAGTGGATGTGGAGAGGACGTTTCCTATAGTGGGGGAGTCTAGGACCAAAGTACACAGATAAGACTGGATGTGGAGAGGGTGTTTACTGTAGTGGGGGAGTCGAGGACCAGAGGACACAGATAGAGTGGATGTGGAGAGGGTGTTTACTGTAGTGGGGGAGTCTATGACCAGAGGACACAGATAAGAGTGGATGTGGAGAGGGTGTTTACTGTAGTGGGGGAGTCTAGGACCAGACGAGACAGATAGAGTGGATGTGGAGAGGATATTTCCTATAGTGGGGGAGTCTAGGACCAGAGTATACAGATAAGACTGGATGTGGAGAGGGTGTTTACTGAAGTGGGGCAGTCGAGGACCAGAGGACACAGATAGAGTGGATGTGGAGAGGATGTTTCCTATAGTCGGGGAGTCTAGGACCAGAGGACACAGAGAGAGTGGATGTGGAGAGGATGTTTCCTATAGTGGGGGAGTCTAGGACCAGAGGACACAGACAGAGTGGATGTGGAAGGATGTTTCCTGCAGTGGGGGAGTCTAGAACCAGAGGACACAGATAGCGTGGATGTGGAGAGGATGTTTCCTATAGTGGGGGTGTCTCGGACCAGAGGACACAGATAGAGTGGATGTGGAAGGATGTTTCCTACAGTGGGGCAGTCTAGGACCAGAGGACACAGCTAGAGTGGATGTGGAAGGATGTTTCCTATATTGAGGTGTCTATGACCAGAGGACACAGATGGAGTGGATGTGGAGAGGATATTTCCTATAGTGGGGAAGTCTAGGACCAGAGGACACAGATAGAGTGGATGTGGAGAGGATGTTTCCTGTATTGGGGGAGTCTAGGACCAGAGGACACAGATAGAGTGGATGTGGAGAGGATGTTTCCTGTAGTGGGGGAGTCTAGGACCAGAGGACATAGATAGAGTGGATGTGCAGAGGATGTTTCCCATTGTGGGGGAGTCCAGGACCAGAGGACACAGATAGAGTGGATGTGGAGAGGGTGGTTCCTGTAGTGGGGGAGTCTAGGACCAGAGGACAGAGATAGAGTAGATGTGGAGACGATGTTTCCTATAGTGAGGGAGTCTCGGACCAGAAGACACAGATGGAGTGGATGTGGAGAGGATGTTTCCTATAGTGGGGGAGTCTAGGACCAGAGGACACAGATACAGTGGACGTCGAGAGGATGTTTCCTATAGTGGGGGAGTCTAGGACCAGAGGACACAGATAGAGTAGATGTGGAGAGGATGTTTTCTATAGTGGGGGAGTCTAGGACCAGAGGACACAGATAGAGTGGATGTGGAGAGGATGTTTCCTGTATTGCGGGAGTCCTGGACCAGAGGACACAGATAGAGTGGATGTGGAGAGGATGTTTCCTATAGTGGGGAAGTCTACGACCAGAGGACACAGATAGAGTGGATGTGGAGAGGATGTTTCCTGTAGTGGGGGAGTCTAGGACCAGAGGACACAGACAGAGTGGATGTGGAGACGATGTTTCCTATAGTGGGCAGTCTAGGACCAGAGGACACTGATTGTGTGGATGTGGAGAGGATGTTTCCTATAGTGGGGGTGTCTCGGACCAGAGGACACAGATAGAGTGGATGTGGAAGGATCTTTCCTATAGTGGGGAGTCTAGAACCAGAGGACACAGATAGAGTGGATGTGGAAGGATCTTTCCTATAGTGGGGAGTCTAGAACCAGAGGACACAGATAGAGTGGATGTGGAAGGATCTTTCCTATAGTGGGGGAGTCTAGAACCAGAGGACACAGATAGAGAGGATGTGGAGAGGATGTTTCCTACAGTGGGGTAGTCTCGGACCAGAGGACACAGACAGAGTGGATGTGGGGAGGATGTTTCCTATAGTGGGGGAGTCTAGGACCAGAGGACACAGATAGAGTGGATGTGGAGAGGATGTTTCCTATAGTGGGGGAGTCTATGACAAGAGGACACAGATAAGAGTGGATGTGGAGAGGGTGTTTACTGTAGTGGGGGAGTCTATGACCAGAGGACACAGATAGAGTGGATGTGGAGAGGATGTTTCCTATAGTGGGGGAGTCTAGGACCAGAGGACACAGATAGAGTGGATGTGGAGAGGGTGTTTACTGTAGTGGGGGAGTCTAGGACCAGAGGACACAGATAGAGTGGATGTGGAGAGGACGTTTCCTATAGTGGGGGAGTCTAGGACCAAAGTACACAGATAAGACTGGATGTGGAGAGGGTGTTTACTGTAGTGGGGGAGTCGAGGACCAGAGGACACAGATAGAGTGGATGTGGAGAGGGTGTTTACTGTAGTGGGGGAGTCTATGACCAGAGGACACAGATAAGAGTGGATGTGGAGAGGGTGTTTACTGTAGTGGGGGAGTCTAGGACCAGAGGAGACAGATAGAGTGGATGTGGAGAGGATGTTTCCTATAGTGGGGGAGTCTAGGACCAGAGTACACAGATAAGACTGGATGTGGAGAGGGTGTTTACTGTAGTGGGGCAGTCGAGGACCAGAGGACACAGATAGAGTGGATGTGGAGAGGATGTTTCCTATAGTCGGGGAGTCTAGGACCAGAGGACACAGAGAGAGTGGATGTGGAGAGGATGTTTCCTATAGTGGGGGAGTCTAGGACCAGAGGACACAGACAGAGTGGATGTGGAAGGATGTTTCCTGCAGTGGGGGAGTCTAGAACCAGAGGACACAGATAGCGTGGATGTGGAGAGGATGTTTCCTATAGTGGGGGTGTCTCGGACCAGAGGACACAGCTAGAGTGGATGTGGAAGGATGTTTCCTATATTGAGGTGTCTATGACCAGAGGACACAGATGGAGTGGATGTGGAGAGGATATTTCCTATAGTGGGGAAGTCTAGGACCAGAGGACACAGATAGAGTGGATGTGGAGAGGATGTTTCCTGTATTGGGGGAGTCTAGGACCAGAGGACACAGATAGAGTGGATGTGGAGAGGATGTTTCCTGTAGTGGGGGAGTCTAGGACCAGAGGACATAGATAGAGTGGATGTGCAGAGGATGTTTCCCATTGTGGGGGAGTCCAGGACCAGAGGACACAGATAGAGTGGATGTGGAGAGGGTGGTTCCTGTAGTGGGGGAGTCTAGGACCAGAGGACAGAGATAGAGTAGATGTGGAGACGATGTTTCCTATAGTGAGGGAGTCTCGGAACAGAAGACACAGATGGAGTGGATGTGGAGAGGATGTTTCCTATAGTGGGGGAGTCTAGGACCAGAGGACACAGATACAGTGGACGTCGAGAGGATGTTTCCTATATTGGGGGAGTCTAGGACCAGAGGACACAGATAGAGTAGATGTGGAGAGGATGTTTTCTATAGTGGGGGAGTCTAGGACCAGAGGACACAGATAGAGTGGATGTGGAGAGGATGTTTCCTGTATTGCGGGAGTCCTGGACCACAGATAGAGTGGATGTGGAGAGGATGTTTCCTATAGTGGGGAAGTCTACGACCAGAGGACACAGATAGAGTGGATGTGGAGAGGATGTTTCCTGTCGTGGGGGAGGCTAGGACCTGAGGACACAGATAGAGTGGATGTGGAGAGGATGTTTCCTGTAGTGGGGGAGTCTAGGACCAGAGGACACAGACAGAGTGGATGTGGAGACGATGTTTCCTATAGTGGGCAGTCTAGGACCAGAGGACACTGATTGTGTGGATGTGGAGAGCATGTTTCCTATAGTGGGGGTGTCTCGGACCAGAGGACACAGATAGAGTGGATGTGGAAGGATCTTTCCTATAGTGGGGAGTCTAGAACCAGAGGACACAGATAGAGTGGATGTGGAAGGATCTTTCCTATAGTGGGGGAGTCTAGAACCAGAGGACACAGATAGAGAGGATGTGGAGAGGATGTTTCCTACAGTGGGGTAGTCTCGGACCAGAGGACACAGACAGAGTGGATGTGGGGAGGATGTTTCCTATAGTGGGGGAGTCTAGGACCAGAGGACACAGATAGAGTGGATGTGGAGAGGATGTTTCCTATAGTGGGGGAGTCTATGACAAGAGGACACAGATAAGAGTGGATGTGGAGAGGGTGTTTACTGTAGTGGGGGAGTCTATGACCAGAGGACACAGATAGAGTGGATGTGGAGAGGATGTTTCCTATAGTGGGGGAGTCTAGGACCAGAGGACACAGATAGAGTGGATGTGGAGAGGGTGTTTACTGTAGTGGGGGAGTCTAGGACCAGAGGACACAGATAGAGTGGATGTGGAGAGGACGTTTCCTATAGTGGGGGAGTCTAGGACCAAAGTACACAGATAAGACTGGATGTGGAGAGGGTGTTTACTGTAGTGGGGGAGTCGAGGACCAGAGGACACAGATAGAGTGGATGTGGAGAGGATGTTTCCTATAGTCGGGGAGTCTAGGACCAGAGGACACAGAAAAAGTGGATGTGGAGAGGATGTTTCCTATAGTGGGGGAGTCTAGGACCAGAGGACACAGATTGAGTGGATGTGGAAGGATGTTTCCTGTCGTGGTGGAGGCTAGGACCATAGGACACAGATAGAGTGGATGTGGAGAGGATGTTTTCTAAAGTAGGGGAGTCTGGGACCAGAGGACAGAGATACAGTGGATGTGGAAGGATGTTTCCTGTAGTGGGGGAGTCTAGGACCAGAGGACACAGATAGAATGGATGTGGAAGGATGTTTCCTGTATTGGGGGAGTCTAGGACCAGAGGACACAGATAGAGCGGATGTGAAGAGGATGTTTCCTGTTGTGGGGGAGTCTACGACCAGAGGACACAGATAGAGTGGATGTGGAGAGGATGTTTCCTATAGTGGTGGAGTCTAGGACCAGAGGACACAGAAAGAGTGGATGTGGAGAGGATATTTTCTAAAGTTGGGGAGTCTGGGACCAGAGGACAGAGATACAGTGGATGTGGAGGAGATGTTTCCTGAAGTGCGGGTGTCTAGGACCAGACGACACAGATAGAGTGGATGTGGAAGGATCTTTCCTATAGTGGGGGAGTCTAGAACCATAGGACACAGATAGAGAGGATGTGGAGAGGATGTTTCCTACAGTGGGGTAGTCTCGGACCAGAGGACACAGATAGAGTGGATGTGGAGAGGATGTTTCCTGTAGAGGGGGAGTCTAGGATCAGAGGACAGATAGAGTGGATGTTGGGGAGGATGTTTCCTGTAGTGGGGGAGTCTAGGACCAGAGGACACAGATAGAGTGGATGTGGAGAGGATGTTTCCTGTAGTGGGGGAGACTAGGACCAGAGGACACAGATAGAGTGGATGTGGAGAGGATGTTTCCAATAGTGGGGGAGTCTATGACCAGAGGACACAGATAAGAGTGGATGTGCAGAGGGTGTTTACTGTAGTGGGGGAGTCTATAACCAGAGGACACAGATAAGAGTGGATGTGGAGAGGGTGTTTACTGTAGTGGGGGAGTCTAGGACCAGAGTACACAGATAAGACTGGATGTGGAGAGGGTGTTTACTGTAGTGGGGGAGTCGAGGACCAGAGGACACAGATAGAGTGGATGTGGAGAGGATGTTTCCTATAGTGGGGGAGTCTAGGACCAGAGGACACAGATAGACTGGATGTGGAGAGGATGTTTCCTGTAGTGGAGGGGTCTACGACCACAGATAGAGTGGATATGGAGAGGATATTTCCTATAGTGGGGTAGTCTCGGACCAGAGGACACAGATAGACTGGATGTGGAGAGGATGTTTCCTGTCGTGGGGGAGGCTAGGACCAGAGGACACAGATAGAGTGGATGTGGCAGGATGTTTCCTGTATTGGGGGAGTCTAGGACCAGAGGACACAGATTGAGTGGATGTGGAGAGGATGTTTCCTATAGTGGGGAACTCTAGGACCAGAGGACACAGATTGAGTGGATGTGGAGAGGATGTTTCCTGTCGTGGGGGAGGCTAGGACCAGAGGACACAGATAGAGCGGATGTGAAGAGGATGTTTCCTGTTGTGGGGGAGGCTAGGACCAGAGGAAACAGAAAGAGTGGATGTGGAGAGGATATTTTCTAAACTTGGGGAGTCTGGGACCAGAGGACAGAGATACAGTGGATGTGGAGGAGATGTTTCCTAAACTGCGGGTGTCTAGGACCAGACTACACAGATAGAGTGGATGTGGACAGGATGTTTCCTGTAGTGGGGGAGTCTAGGACCAGACGACACAGATAGAGTGGATGTGGAGAGGATGTTTCCTATATTGGGGAGTCTAGGACCAGAGGACACAGACAAAGTGGCTGTGGAGAGGACGTTTTCTGAAGTGGGGGAGTCTGGGACCAGAGGACAGAGATACAGTGGATGTGGAAGGATGTTTCCTGTAGTGGGGGAGTCTAGGACCAGAGGACACAGATAGAGTGGATGTGGAAGGATGTTTCCTGTATTGGGGGAGTCTAGGACCAGAGGACACAGATAGAGTGGATGTGGAGAGGATGTTTCCTTTAGTGGGGAACTCTAGGACCAGAGGACACAGATAGAGTGGATGTGGAGAGGATTTTTTCTGTAGTGGAGGAGTCTACGACCAGAGGACACAGATAGAGTGGATATGGAGAGGATATTTCCTATAGTGGGGTTGTCTCGGACCAGAGGACACAGATAGAGTGGATGTGGAGAGGATGTTTCCTGTCGTGGGGGAGGCTAGGACCAGAGGACACAGATAGAGCGGATGTGAAGAGGATGTTTCCTGTTGTGGGGGAGTCTAGGACCAGAGGTCACAGATAGAGTGGATGTGGAGAGGATGCATCCTGCAGTGGGGGAGTCTAGGACCAGAGGACACAGATAGAGTTGATGTGGAGAGGATGTTTCCTGCAGTGGGGGAGGCTAGGACCAGAGGACATAGATAGAGTGGATGTGAAGAGGATGTTTCCTGTTGTGGGGGAGTCTAGGACCAGAGGACACAGATAGAGTGGATGTGGAGAGGATGTATTCTATAGTGGGGGAGTCTCGGATCAGAGGACACAGATAGAGTGGATGTGGAAAGGATGTTTCCTATAGTGGGGGAGTCTGGGACCAGGGGACACAGATAGAGTGGATGTGGAAGGATGTTTCCTGTAGTTGCGGAGTCTAGAACCAGAGGACACAGATAGAGTGGATGTGGAGAGGATGTTTCCTATAGTGGGGGAGTCTGGGACCAGAAGACACAGATAGAATGGATGTGGAGAGGATGGTTCCTATAGGGGGGTGTCTTGGACCAGACGACACAGATAGAGTGGATGTGGAGAGGATGTTTCCTATAGTGGGGGATTCTAGGACCAGAGGACACAGATAGAGTGAATGTGGAGAGGATGTTTCCTATAGTGGGGGAGTCTAGGACCAGAGGACATAGATAGAGTGGATGAGGAGATGATGTTTCCTATAGTGGGGGAGTCTAGGACCAGAGGACACAGATAGAGTGGATGAGGAGGAGCTGTTTCCTAAAGTGGGGGTGTCTAGGACCAGACGACACAGATAGAGTGGATGTGGAGAGGATGTTTCCTATATTGGGGAGTCTAGGACCAGAGGACACAGATAGAGTGGATGAGGAGGAGCTGTTTCCTAATGTGGGGGTGTCTAGGACCAGAGGACACAGATAGAGTGGATGTGGAGAGGATGTTTTCTAAAGTGGGGGAGTCTGGGACCAGAGGACAGAGATACAGTGGATGTGGAACGATGTTTCCTGTAGTGGGGGAGTCTAGGACCAGAGGACACAGATAGAGTGGATGTGGAAGGATGTTTCCTGTATTGGGGGAGTCTAGGACCAGAGGACACAGATAGAGTGGATGTGGAAGGATGTTTCCTGTAGTGGGAGAGTCTAGGACCAGAGGACACAGATAGAGTGGATGTGGAGAGGATTTTTTCTGTAGTGGAGGAGTCTACGACCAGAGGACACAGATAGAGTGGATATGGAGAGGATATTTCCTATAGTGGGGTTCTCTCGGACCAGAGGACACAGATAGAGTGGATGTGGAGAGGATGTTTCCTATATTGGGGAGTCTAGGACCAGAGGACACAGATAAAGTGGCTGTGGAGAGGATGTTTCCTATAGTGGTTGAGTCTAGGACTAGAGGACACAGATAGAGTGGATGTGGAGAGGATGTTTCCTATAGTGGTGGAGTCTAGGACCAGAGGACACAGATAGAGTGGATGTGGAGAGGATGTTTCCTATAGTGGTGGAGTCTAGGACCAGAGGACACAGATAGAGTGGATGTGGAGAGGATGTTTTCTAAAGTGGGGGAGTCTGGGACCAGAGGACAGAGATACATTGGATGTGGAAGGATGTTTCCTGTAGTGGGGGAGTCTAGGACCAGAGGACACAGATAGAGTGGATGTGGAAGGATGTTTCCTGTATCGGGGGAGTCTAGGACCAGAGGACACAGATAGAGTGGATGTGGAGAGGATGTTTCCTATAGTGGGGAACTCTAGGACCAGAGGACACAGATAGAGTGGATGTGGAGAGGATTTTTTCTGTAGCGGAGGAGTCTACGACCAGAGGACACAGGTAGAGTAGATATGGAGAGGATATTTCCTATAGTGGGGTAGTCTCGGACCAGAGGACACAGATAGAGGGGATGTGGAGAGGATGTTTCCTGTCGTGGGGGAGGCTAGGACCAGAGGACACAGATAGAGCGGATGTGAAGAGGATGTTTTCTGTTGTGGGGGAGTCTAGGAGCAGAGGACACAGATAGAGTGGATGTGGAGAGGATGTTTCCTATAGTGGTTGAGTCTAGGACCAGAGGACACAGATAGAGTGGATGTGGAGAGGATGTATTCTATAGTGGGGGAGTCTCGGATCAGAGGACACAGATAGAGTGGATGTGGAAAGGATGTTTCCTATAGTGGGGGAGTCTGGGACCAGGGGACACAGATAGAGTGGATGTGGAAGGATGTTTCCTGTAGTTGCGGAGTCTAGAACCAGAGGACACAGATAGAGTGGATGTGGAGAGGATGTTTCCTATAGTGGGGGAGTCTAGGACCAGAGGACACAGATAGAGTGGATGTGGATGAGATGTTTCCTAAAGTGGGGGTGTCTAGGACCAGACGACACAGATAGAGTGGATGTGGAGAGGATGTTTCCTATAGTGGGGGATTCTAGGACCAGAGGACACAGATAGAGTGAATGTGGAGAGGATGTTTCCTATAGTGGGGGAGTCTAGGACCAGAGGACACAGATAGAGTGGATGAGGAGGAGCTGTTTCCTAAAGTGGGGGTGTCTAGGACCAGAGGACACAGATAGAGTGGATGTGGAGAGGATGTTTTCTAAAGTGGGGGAGTCTGGGACCAGAGGACAGAGATACAGTGGATGTGGAAGGATGTTTCCTGTAGTAGGGGAGTCTAGGACCAGAGGACACAGATAGAGTGGATGTGGAAGGATGTTTCCTGTATTGGGGGAGTCTAGGACCAGAGGACACAGATAGAGTGGATGTGGAGAGGATGTTTCCTTTAGTGGGGAACTCTAGGACCAGAGGACACAGATAGAGTGGATGTGGAGAGGATTTTTTCTGTAGTGGAGGAGTCTACGACCAGAGGACACAGATAGAGTAGATATGGAGAGGATATTTCCTATAGTGGGGTTGTCTCGGACCAGAGGACACAGATAGAGTGGATGTGGAGAGGATGTTTCCTGTCGTGGGGGAGGCTAGGACCAGAGGACACAGATAGAGCGGATGTGAAGAGGATGTTTCCTGTTGTGGGGGAGTCTAGGACCAGAGGACACAGATATAGTGGATGTGGAGAGGAAGTTTCCTATAGTGGTGGAGTCTAGGACCAGAGGACACAGAAAGAGTGGATGTGGAGAGGATATTTTCTAAAGTTGGGGAGTCTGGGAGCAGAGGACAGAGATACAGTGGATGTGGAGGAGATGTTTCCTAAAGTGCGGGTGTCTAGGACCAGACGACACAGATAGAGTGGATGTGGAGAGGATGTTTCCTGTAGAGGGGGAGTCTAGGATCAGAGGACAGATAGAGTGGATGTGGAGAGGATGTTTCCTATAGTGGTGGAGTCTAGGACCAGAGGACACAGATAGAGTGGATGTGGAGAGGATGTTTTCTAAAGTGGGGGAGTCTGGGACCAGAGGACAGAGATACATTGGATGTGGAAGGATGTTTCCTGTAGTGGGGGAGTCTAGGACCAGAGGACACAGATAGAGTGGCTGTGGAAGGATGTTTCCTGTATCGGGGGAGTCTAGGACCAGAGGACACAGATAGAGTGGATGTGGAGAGGATGTTTCCTATAGTGGGGAACTCTAGGACCAGAGGACACAGATAGAGTGGATGTGGAGAGGATTTTTTCTGTAGCGGAGGAGTCTACGACCAGAGGACACAGATAGAGTAGATATGGAGAGGATATTTCCTATAGTGGGGTAGTCTCGGACCAGAGGACACAGATAGAGGGGATGTGGAGAGGATGTTTCCTGTCGTGGGGGAGGCTAGGACCAGAGGACACAGATAGAGCGGATGTGAAGAGGATGTTTTCTGTTGTGGGGGAGTCTAGGAGCAGAGGACACAGATAGAGTGGATGTGGAGAGGATGTTTCCTATAGTGGTTGAGTCTAGGACTAGAGGACACAGATAGAGTGGATGTGGAGAGGATGTATTCTATAGTGGGGGAGTCTCGGATCAGAGGACACAGATAGAGTGGATGTGGAAAGGATGTTTCCTATAGTGGGGGAGTCTGGGACCAGGGGACACAGATAGAGTGGATGTGGAAGGATGTTTCCTGTAGTTGCGGAGTCTAGAACCAGAGCACACAGATAGAGTGGATGTGGAGAGGATGTTTCCTATAGTGGGGGAGTCTAGGACCAGAGGACACAGATAGAGTGGATGTGGATGAGATGTTTCCTAAGGTGGGGGTGTCTAGGACCAGACGACACAGATAGAGTGGATGTGGAGAGGATGTTTCCTATAGTGGGGGATTCTAGGACCAGAGGACACAGATACAGTGAATGTGGAGAGGATGTTTCCTATAGTGGGGGAGTCTAGGACCAGAGGACACAGATAGAGTGGATGAGGAGGAGCTGTTTCCTAAAGTGGGGGTGTCTAGGACCAGAGGACACAGATAGAGTGGATGTGGAGAGGATGTTTTCTAAAGTGGGGGAGTCTGGGACCAGAGGACAGAGATACAGTGGATGTGGAAGGATGTTTCCTGTAGTAGGGGAGTCTAGGACCAGAGGACACAGATAGAGTGGATGTGGAAGGATGTTTCCTGTATTGGGGGAGTCTAGGATCAGAGGACACAGATAGAGTGGATGTGGAGAGGATGTTTCCTTTAGTGGGGAACTCTAGGACCAGAGGACACAGATAGAGTGGATGTGGAGAGGATTTTTTCTGTAGTGGAGGAGTCTACGACCAGAGGACACAGATAGAGTAGATATGGAGAGGATATTTCCTATAGTGGGGTTGTCTCGGACCAGAGGACACAGATAGAGTGGATGTGGAGAGGATGTTTCCTGTCGTGGGGGAGGCTAGGACCAGAGGACACAGATAGAGCGGATGTGAAGAGGATGTTTCCTGTTGTGGGGGAGTCTAGGACCAGAGGACACAGATATAGTGGATGTGGAGAGGAAGTTTCCTATAGTGGTGGAGTCTAGGACCAGAGGACACAGAAAGAGTGGATGTGGAGAGGATATTTTCTAAAGTTGGGGAGTCTGGGAGCAGAGGACAGAGATACAGTGGATGTGGAGGAGATGTTTCCTAAAGTGCGGGTGTCTAGGACCAGACGACACAGATAGAGTGGATGTGGAGAGGATGTTTCCTGTAGAGGGGGAGTCTAGGATCAGAGGACAGATAGAGTGGATGTTGGGGAGGATGTTTCCTATAGTGGGGGAGTCTAGGACCAGAGGACACAGATAGAGTGGATGTGGAGAGGATGTTTCCAATAGTGGGGGAGTCTATGACCAGAGGACACAGATAAGAGTGGATGTGCAGAGGGTGTTTACTGTAGTGGGGGAGTCTATGACCAGAGGTCACAGATAAGAGTGGATGTGGAGAGGGTGATTACTGTAGTGGGGGAGTCTAGGACCAGAGGAGACAGATAGAGTGGATGTGGAGAGGATGTTTCCTATAGTGGGGGAGTCTAGGACCAGAGTACACAGATAAGACTGGATGTGGAGAGGGTGTTTACTGTAGTGGGGGAGTCGAGGACCAGAGGACACAGAGAGAGCGGATGTGGAGAGGATGTTTCCTATAGTGGGTGAGTCTAGGACCAGAGGACACAGATAGAGTGGATGTGGAAGGATCTTTCCTGTATTGGGGGAGTCTAGGACCAGAGGACACAGATAGAGTGGATGTGGAGAGGATGTTTCCTATAGTGGGGAACTCTAGGACCAGAGGACACAGATTGAGTGGATGTGGAGAGGATGTTTCCGATAGTGGGGTAGTCTCGGACCAGAGGACACAGATAGACTGGATGTGGAGAGGATGTTTCCTGTCGTGAGGGAGGCTAGGACCAGAGGACACAGATAGAGTGGATGTGGCAGGATGTTTCCTGTATTGGGGGAGTCTAGGACCAGAGGACACAGATTGAGTGGATGTGGAGAGGATGTTTCCTATAGTGGGGAACTCTAGGACCAGAGGACACAGATTGAGTGGATGTGGAGAGGATGTTTCCTGTCGTGGGGGAGGCTAGGACCAGAGGACACAGATAGAGCGGATGTGAAGAGGATGTTTCCTGTTGTGGGGGAGGCTAGGACCAGAGGAAACAGAAAGAGTGGATGTGGAGAGGATATTTTCTAAAGTTGGGGAGTCTGGGACCAGAGGACAGAGATACAGTGGATGTGGAGGAGATGATTCCTAAACTGCGGGTGTCTAGGACCAGAGGACACAGATAGAGTGGATGTGGAGAGGATTTTTTCTGTAGTGGAGGAGTCTACGACCAGAGGACACAGATAGAGTAGATATGGAGAGGATATTTCCTATAGTGGGGTTGTCTCGGACCAGAGGACACAGATAGACTGGATGTGGAGAGGATGTTTCCTGTCGTGGGGGAGGCTAGGACCAGAGGACACAGATAGAGCGGATGTGAAGAGGATGTTTCCTGTTGTGGGGGAGTCTAGGACCAGAGGACACAGATATAGTGGATGTGGAGAGGAAGTTTCCTATAGTGGTGGAGTCTAGGACCAGAGGACACAGAAAGAGTGGATGTGGAGAGGATATTTTCTAAAGTTGGGGAGTCTGGGAGCAGAGGACAGAGATACAGTGGATGTGGAGGAGATGTTTCCTAAAGTGCGGGTGTCTAGGACCAGACGACACAGATAGAGTGGATGTGGAGAGAATGTTTCCTGTAGAGGGGGAGTCTAGGATCAGAGGACAGATAGAGTGGATGTTGGGGAGGATGTTTCCTATAGTGGGGGAGTCTAGGACCAGAGGACACAGATAGAGTGGATGTGGAGAGGATGTTTCCAATAGTGTGGGAGTCTATGACCAGAGGACACAGATAAGAGTGGATGTGCAGAGGGTGTTTACTGTAGTGGGGGAGTCTATGACCAGAGGTCACAGATAAGAGTGGATGTGGAGAGGGTGATTACTGTAGTGGGGGAGTCTAGGACCAGAGGAGACAGATAGAGTGGATGTGGAGAGGATGTTTCCTATAGTGGGGGAGTCTAGGACCAGAGTACACAGATAAGACTGGATGTGGAGAGGGTGTTTACTGTAGTGGGGGAGTCGAGGACCAGAGGACACAGATAGAGTGGATGTGGAGAGGATGTTTCCTATAGTCGGGGAGTCTAGGACCAGAGGACACAGAGAGAGCGGATGTGGAGAGGATGTTTCCTATAGTGGGTGAGTCTAGGACCAGAGGACACAGATAGAGTGGATGTGGAAGGATCTTTCCTGTATTGGGGGAGTCTAGGACCAGAGGACACAGATAGAGTGGATCTGGAGAGGATATTTCCGATAGTGGGGTAGTCTCGGACCAGAGGACACAGATAGACTGGATGTGGAGAGGATGTTTCTTGTCGTGAGGGAGGCTAGGACCAGAGGACACAGATAGAGTGGATGTGGCAGGATGTTTCCTGTATTGGGGGAGTCTAGGACCAGAGGACACAGATTGAGTGGATGTGGAGAGGATGTTTCCTATAGTGGGGAACTCTAGGACCAGAGGACACAGATTGAGTGGATGTGGAGAGGATGTTTCCTGTCGTGGGGGAGGCTAGGACCAGAGGACATAGATAGAGCGGATGTGAAGAGGATGTTTCCTGTTGTGGGGGAGTCTAGGACCAGAGGAAACAGAAAGAGTGGATGTGGAGAGGATATTTTCTAAAGTTGGGGAGTCTGGGACCAGAGGACAGAGATACAGTGGATGTGGAGGAGATGTTTCCTAAACTGCGGGTGTCTAGGACCAGACGACACAGATAGAGTGGATGTGGACAGGACGTTTCCTGTAGTGGGGGAGTCCAGGACCAGACGACACAGATAGAGTGGATGTGGCGAGGATGTTTCCTATATTGGGGAGTCTAGGACCAGAGGACACAGATAGAGTGGCTGTGGATAGGATGTTTCCTATAGTGGTTGAGTCTAGGACTAGAGGACACAGATAGAGTGGATGTGGAGAGGATGTTTCCTATAGTGGTGGAGTCTAGGACCAGAGGACACAGATAGAGTGGATGTGGAGAGGATGTTTCCTATAGTGGTGGAGTCTAGGACCAGAGGACACAGATAGAGTGGATGTGGAGAGGATGTTTTCTAAAGTGGGGGAGTCTGGGACCAGAGGACAGAGATACAGTGGATGTGGAAGGATGTTTCCTGTAGTGGGGGAGTCTAGGACCAGAGGACACAGATAGAGTGGATGTGGAAGGATGTTTCCTGTATTGGGGAAGTCTAGGACCAGAGGACACAGATAGAGTGGATGTGGAGAGGATGTTTCCTATAGTGGGGAACTCTAGGACCAGAGGACACAGATAGAGCGGATGTGAAGAGGATGTTTCCTGTTGTGGGGGAGTCTAGGACCAGAGGACACAGATAGAGTGGATGTGGAGAGGATGTTTCCTATAGTGGTGGAGTGTAGGACCAGAGGACACAAATAGAGTGGATGTGGAGATGATGTATTCTATAGTGGGGGAGTCTCGGATCAGAGGACACAGATAGAGTGGATGTGGAAAGGATGTTTCCTATAGTGGGGGAGTCTGGGACCAGGGGACACAGATAGAGTGGATGTGGAAGGATGTTTCCTGTAGTTGCGGAGTCTAGAACCAGTGGACACAGATAGAGTGGATGTGGAGAGGATGTTTCCTATAGTGGGGGAGTCTGTGACCAGAAGATACAGATAGAATGGATGTGGAGAGGATGGTTCCTATAGGGGGGAGTCTAGGACCAGAGGACACAGATAGAGTGGATGTGGAGGAGATGTTTCCTAAAGTGGGGGTGTCTAGGACCAGACGACACAGATAGAGTGGATGTGGAGAGGATGTTTCCTATAGTGGGTCATTCTAGGACCAGAGGACACAGATAGAGTGAATGTGGAGAGGATGTTTCCTATAGTGGGGGAGTCTAGGACCAGAGGACACAGATAGAGTGGATGAGGAGAGGATGTTTCCTATAGTGGGGGAGTCTAGGACCAGAGGACACAGATAGAGTGGATGAGGAGGAGCTGTTTCCTAAAGTGGGGGTGTCTAGGACCAGACGACACAGATAGAGTGGATGTGGAGAGGATGTTTCCTATATTGGGGAGTCTAGGACCAGAGGACACAGATAGAGTGGATATGGAGAGGATTTTTTCTGTAGTGGAGGAGTCTACGACCAGAGGACATAGATAGAGTGGATATGGAGAGGATATTTCCTATAGTGGGGTAGTCTCGGACCAGAGGACACAGATAGACTGGATGTGGAGAGGATGTTTCCTGTCGTGGGGGAGGCTAGGACCAGAGGACACAGATAGAGTGGATGTGGCAGGATGTTTCCTGTATTGGGGGAGTCTAGGACCAGAGGACACAGATTGAGTGGATGTGGAGAGGATGTTTCCTATAGTGGGGAACTCTAGGACCAGAGGACACAGATTGAGTGGATGTGGAGAGGATGTTTCCTGTCGTGGGGGAGGCTAGGACCAGAGGACATAGATAGAGCGGATGTGAAGAGGATGTTTCCTGTTGTGGGGGAGTCTAGGACCAGAGGAAACAGAAAGAGTGGATGTGGAGAGGATATTTTCTAAAGTTGGGGAGTCTGGGACCAGAGGACAGAGATACAGTGGATGTGGAGGAGATGTTTCCTAAACTGCGGGTGTCTAGGACCAGACGACACAGATAGAGTGGATGTGGACAGGACGTTTCCTGTAGTGGGGGAGTCCAGGACCAGACGACACAGATAGAGTGGATGTGGCGAGGATGTTTCCTATATTGGGGAGTCTAGGACCAGAGGACACAGATAGAGTGGCTGTGGATAGGATGTTTCCTATAGTGGTTGAGTCTAGGACTAGAGGACACAGATAGAGTGGATGTGGAGAGGATGTTTCCTATAGTGGTGGAGTCTAGGACCAGAGGACACAGATAGAGTGGATGTGGAGAGGATGTTTCCTATAGTGGTGGAGTCTAGGACCAGAGGACACAGATAGAGTGGATGTGGAGAGGATGTTTTCTAAAGTGGGGGAGTCTGGGACCAGAGGACAGAGATACAGTGGATGTGGAAGGATGTTTCCTGTAGTGGGGGAGTCTAGGACCAGAGGACACAGATAGAGTGGATGTGGAAGGATGTTTCCTGTATTGGGGAAGTCTAGGACCAGAGGACACAGATAGAGTGGATGTGGAGAGGATGTTTCCTATAGTGGGGAACTCTAGGACCAGAGGACACAGATAGAGCGGATGTGAAGAGGATGTTTCCTGTTGTGGGGGAGTCTAGGACCAGAGGACACAGATAGAGTGGATGTGGAGAGGATGTTTCCTATAGTGGTGGAGTGTAGGACCAGAGGACACAAATAGAGTGGATGTGGAGATGATGTATTCTATAGTGGGGGAGTCTCGGATCAGAGGACACAGATAGAGTGGATGTGGAAAGGATGTTTCCTATAGTGGGGGAGTCTGGGACCAGGGGACACAGATAGAGTGGATGTGGAAGGATGTTTCCTGTAGTTGCGGAGTCTAGAACCAGTGGACACAGATAGAGTGGATGTGGAGAGGATGTTTCCTATAGTGGGGGAGTCTGTGACCAGAAGATACAGATAGAATGGATGTGGAGAGGATGGTTCCTATAGGGGGGAGTCTAGGACCAGAGGACACAGATAGAGTGGATGTGGAGGAGATGTTTCCTAAAGTGGGGGTGTCTAGGACCAGACGACACAGATAGAGTGGATGTGGAGAGGATGTTTCCTATAGTGGGTCATTCTAGGACCAGAGGACACAGATAGAGTGAATGTGGAGAGGATGTTTCCTATAGTGGGGGAGTCTAGGAACAGAGGACACAGATAGAGTGGATGAGGAGAGGATGTTTCCTATAGTGGGGGAGTCTAGGACCAGAGGACACAGATAGAGTGGATGAGGAGGAGCTGTTTCCTAAAGTGGGGGTGTCTAGGACCAGACGACACAGATAGAGTGGATGTGGAGAGGATGTTTCCTATATTGGGGAGTCTAGGACCAGAGGACACAGATAGAGTGGATATGGAGAGGATTTTTTCTGTAGTGGAGGAGTCTACGACCAGAGGACATAGATAGAGTGGATATGGAGAGGATATTTCCTATAGTGGGGTAGTCTCGGACCAGAGGACACAGATAGACTGGATGTGGAGAGGATGTTTCCTGTCGTGGGGGAGGCTAGGACCAGTGGACACAGATAGAGTGGATGTGGCAGGATGTTTCCTGTATTGGGGGAGTCTAGGACCAGAGGACACAGATTGAGTGGATGTGGAGAGGATGTTTCCTATAGTGGGGAACTCTAGGACCAGAGGACACAGATTGAGTGGATGTGGAGAGGATGTTTCCTGTCGTGGGGGAGGCTAGGACCAGAGGACACAGATAGAGTGGATGTGAAGAGGATGTTTCCTGTTGTGGGGGAGGCTAGGACCAGAGGAAACAGAAAGAGTGGATGTGGAGAGGATATTTTCTAAAGTTGGGGAGTCTGGGACCAGAGGACAGAGATACAGTGGATGTGGAGGAGATGTTTCCTAAACTGCGGGTGTCTAGGACCAGACGACACAGATAGAGTGGATGTGGACAGGATGTTTCCTGTAGTGGGGGAGTCCAGGACCAGACGACACAGATAGAGTGGATGTGGAGAGGATGTTTCCTATATTGGGGAGTCTAGGACCAGAGGACACAGATAGAGTGGCTGTGGATAGGATGTTTCCTATAGTGGTTGAGTCTAGGACTAGAGGACACAGATAGAGTGGATGTGGAAGGATGTTTCCTGTATTGGGGGAGTCTAGGACCAGAGGACACAGATAGAGTGGATGTGGAGAGGATGTTTCCTATAGTGGGGAACTCTAGGACCAGAGGACACAGATAGAGTGGATGTGGAGAGGATTTTTTCTGTAGCGGAGGAGTCTACGACCAGAGGACACAGATAGCGTAGATATGGAGAGGATATTTCCAATAGTGGTGTAGTCTCGGACCAGAGGACACAGATAGAGGGGATGTGGAGAGGATGTGTCCTGTCGTGGGGGAGGCTAGGACCAGAGGACACAGATAGAGCGGATGTGAAGAGGATGTTTCCTGTTGTGGGGGAGTCTAGGACCAGAGGACACAGATAGAGTGGATGTGGAGAGGATGTTTCCTATAGTGGTTGAGTCTAGGACCAGAGGACACAGATAGAGTGGATGTGGAGAGGATGTATTCTATAGTGGGGGAGTCTCGGATCAGAGGACACAGATAGAGTGGATGTGGAAAGGATGTTTCCTATAGTGGGGGAGTCTGGGACCAGGGGACACAGATAGAGTGGATGTGGAAGGATGTTTCCTGTAGTTGCGGAGTCTAGAACCAGAGGACACAGATAGAGTGGATGTGGAGAGGATGTTTCCTATAGTGGGGGAGTCTGGGACCAGAAGACACAGATAGAATGGATGTGGAGAGGATGGTTCCTATAGGGGGGAGTCTAGGACCAGAGGACACAGATAGAGTGGATGTGGAGGAGATGTTTCCTAAAGTGGGGGTGTCTAGGACCAGACGAAACAGATAGAGTGGATGTGGAGAGGATGTTTCCTATAGTGGGGGATTCTAGGACCAGAGGACACAGATAGAGTGAATGTGGAGAGGATGTTTCCTATAGTGGGGGAGTCTAGGACCAGAGGACACAGATAGAGTGGATGAGGAGAGGATGTTTCCTATAGTGGGGGAGTCTAGGACCAGAGGACACAGATAGAGTGGATGAGGAGGAGCTGTTTCCTAAAGTGGGGGTGTCTAGGACCAGACGACACAGATAGAGTGGATGTGGAGAGGATGTTTCCTATATTGGGGAGTCTAGGACCAGAGGACACAGATAGAGTGGATGAGGAGGAGCTGTTTCCTAAAGTGGGGGTGTCTAGGACCAGAGGACACAGATAGAGTGGATGTGGAGAGGATGTTTTCTAAAGTGGGGGAGTCTGGGACCAGAGGACAGAGATACAGTGGATGTGGAAGGATGTTTCCTGTAGTGGGGGAGTCTAGGACCAGAGGACACAGATAGAGTGGATGTGGAAGGATGTTTCCTGTATTGGGGGAGTCTAGGACCAGAGGGCACAGATAGAGTGGATGTGGAGAGGATGTTTCCTTTAGTGGGGAACTCTAGGACTAGAGGACACAGATAGAGTGGATGTGGAGAGGATGTTTCCTATAGTGGGGGAGTCTGTGACCAGAAGATACAGATAGAATGGATGTGGAGAGGATGGTTCCTATAGGGGGGAGTCTAGGACCAGAGGACACAGATAGAGTGGATGTGGAGGAGATGTTTCCTAAAGTGGGGGTGTCTAGGACCAGACGAAACAGATAGAGTGGATGTGGAGAGGATGTTTCCTATAGTGGGTCATTCTAGGACCAGAGGACACAGATAGAGTGAATGTGGAGAGGATGTTTCCTATAGTGGGGGAGTCTAGGACCAGAGGACACAGATAGAGTGGATGAGGAGAGGATGTTTCCTATAGTGGGGGAGTCTAGGACCAGAGGACACAGATAGAGTGGATGAGGAGGAGCTGTTTCCTAAAGTGGGGGTGTCTAGGACCAGACGACACAGATAGAGTGGATGTGGAGAGGATGTTTCCTATATTGGGGAGTCTAGGACCAGAGGACACAGATAGAGTGGATATGGAGAGGATTTTTTCTGTAGTGGAGGAGTCTACGACCAGAGGACATAGATAGAGTGGATATGGAGAGGATATTTCCTATAGTGGGGTAGTCTCGGACCAGAGGACACAGATAGACTGGATGTGGAGAGGATGTTTCCTGTCGTGGGGGAGGCTAGGACCAGTGGACACAGATAGAGTGGATGTGGCAGGATGTTTCCTGTATTGGGGGAGTCTAGGACCAGAGGACACAGATTGAGTGGATGTGGAGAGGATGTTTCCTATAGTGGGGAACTCTAGGACCAGAGGACACAGATTGAGTGGATGTGGAGAGGATGTATTCTATAGTGGGGGAGTCTCGGATCAGAGGACACAGATAGAGTGGATGTGGAAAGGATGTTTCCTATAGTGGGGGAGTCTGGGACCAGGGGACACAGATAGAGTGGATGTGGAAGGATGTTTCCTGTAGTTGCGGAGTCTAGAACCAGTGGACACAGATAGAGTGGATGTGGAGAGGATGTTTCCTATAGTGGGGGAGTCTGTGACCAGAAGATACAGATAGAATGGATGTGGAGAGGATGGTTCCTATAGGGGGGAGTCTAGGACCAGAGGACACAGATAGAGTGGATGTGGAGGAGATGTTTCCTAAAGTGGGGGTGTCTAGGACCAGACGACACAGATAGAGTGGATGTGGAGAGGATGTTTCCTATAGTGGGTCATTCTAGGACCAGAGGACACAGATAGAGTGAATGTGGAGAGGATGTTTCCTATAGTGGGGGAGTCTAGGACCAGAGGACACAGATAGAGTGGATGAGGAGAGGATGTTTCCTATAGTGGGGGAGTCTAGGACCAGAGGACACAGATAGAGTGGATGAGGAGGAGCTGTTTCCTAAAGTGGGGGTGTCTAGGACCAGACGACACAGATAGAGTGGATGTGGAGAGGATGTTTCCTATATTGGGGAGTCTAGGACCAGAGGACACAGATAGAGTGGATATGGAGAGGATTTTTTCTGTAGTGGAGGAGTCTACGACCAGAGGACATAGATAGAGTGGATATGGAGAGGATATTTCCTATAGTGGGGTAGTCTCGGACCAGAGGACACAGATAGACTGGATGTGGAGAGGATGTTTCCTGTCGTGGGGGAGGCTAGGACCAGTGGACACAGATAGAGTGGATGTGGCAGGATGTTTCCTGTATTGGGGGAGTCTAGGACCAGAGGACACAGATTGAGTGGATGTGGAGAGGATGTTTCCTATAGTGGGGAACTCTAGGACCAGAGGACACAGATTGAGTGGATGTGGAGAGGATGTTTCCTGTCGTGGGGGAGGCTAGGACCAGAGGACACAGATAGAGCGGATGTGAAGAGGATGTTTCCTGTTGTGGGGGAGGCTAGGACCAGAGGAAACAGAAAGAGTGGTTGTGGAGAGGATATTTTCTAAAGTTGGGGAGTCTGGGACCAGAGGACAGAGATACAGTGGATGTGGAGGAGATGTTTCCTAAACTGCGGGTGTCTAGGACCAGACGACACAGATAGAGTGGATGTGGACAGGATGTTTCCTGTAGTGGGGGAGTCCAGGACCAGACGACACAGATAGAGTGGATGTGGAGAGGATGTTTCCTATATTGGGGAGTCTAGGACCAGAGGACACAGATAGAGTGGCTGTGGATAGGATGTTTCCTATAGTGGTTGAGTCTAGGACTAGAGGACACAGATAGAGTGGATGTGGAAGGATGTTTCCTGTATTGGGGGAGTCTAGGACCAGAGGACACAGATAGAGTGGATGTGGAGAGGATGTTTCCTATAGTGGGGAACTCTAGGACCAGAGGACACAGATAGAGTGGATGTGGAGAGGATTTTTTCTGTAGCGGAGGAGTCTACGACCAGAGGACACAGATAGAGTAGATATGGAGAGGATATTTCCAATAGTGGGGTAGTCTCGGACCAGAGGACACAGATAGAGGGGATGTGGAGAGGATGTGTCCTGTCGTGGGGGAGGCTAGGACCAGAGGACACAGATAGAGCGGATGTGAAGAGGATGTTTCCTGTTGTGGGGGAGTCTAGGACCAGAGGACACAGATAGAGTGGATGTGGAGAGGATGTTTCCTATAGTGGTTGAGTCTAGGACCAGAGGACACAGATAGAGTGGATGTGGAGAGGATGTATTCTATAGTGGGGGAGTCTCGGATCAGAGGACACAGATAGAGTGGATGTGGAAAGGATGTTTCCTATAGTGGGGGAGTCTGGGACCAGGGGACACAGATAGAGTGGATGTGGAAGGATGTTTCCTGTAGTTGCGGAGTCTAGAACCAGAGGACACAGATAGAGTGGATGTGGAGAGGATGTTTCCTATAGTGGGGGAGTCTGGGACCAGAAGACACAGATAGAATGGATGTGGAGAGGATGGTTCCTATAGGGGGGAGTCTAGGACCAGAGGACACAGATAGAGTGGATGTGGAGGAGATGTTTCCTAAAGTGGGGGTGTCTAGGACCAGACGACACAGATAGAGTGGATGTGGAGAGGATGTTTCCTATAGTGGGGGATTCTAGGACCAGAGGACACAGATAGAGTGAATGTGGAGAGGATGTTTCCTATAGTGGGGGAGTCTAGGACCAGAGGACACAGATAGAGTGGATGAGGAGAGGATGTTTCCTATAGTGGGGGAGTCTAGGACCAGAGGACACAGATAGAGTGGATGAGGAGGAGCTGTTTCCTAAAGTGGGGGTGTCTAGGACCAGACGACACAGATAGAGTGGATGTGGAGAGGATGTTTCCTATATTGGGGAGTCTAGGACCAGAGGACACAGATAGAGTGGATGAGGAGGAGCTGTTTCCTAAAGTGGGGGTGTCTAGGACCAGAGGACACAGATAGAGTGGATGTGGAGAGGATGTTTTCTAAAGTGCGGGAGTCTGGGACCAGAGGACAGAGATACAGTGGATGTGGAAGGATGTTTCCTGTAGTGGGGGAGTCTAGGACCAGAGGACACAGATAGAGTGGATGTGGAAGGATGTTTCCTGTATTGGGGGAGTCTAGGACCAGAGGGCACAGATAGAGTGGATGTGGAGAGGATGTTTCCTTTAGTGGGGAACTCTAGGACTAGAGGACACAGATAGAGTGGATGTGGAGAGGATTTTTTCTGTAGTGGAGGAGTCTACGACCAGAGGACACAGATAGAGTAGATATGGAGAGGATATTTCCTATCGTGGGGTTGTCTCGGACCAGAGGACACAGATAGAGTGGATGTGGAGAGGATGTTTCCTGTCGTGGGGGAGGCTAGGACCAGAGGACACAGATAGAGCGGATGTGAAGAGGATGTTTCCTGTTGTGGGGGAGTCTAGGACCAGAGGACACAGATATAGTGGATGTGGAGAGGAAGTTTCCTATCGTGGTGGAGTCTAGGACCAGAGGACACAGAAAGAGTGGATGTGGAGAGGATATTTTCTAAAGTTGGGGAGTCTGGGAGCAGAGGACAGAGATACAGTGGATGTGGAGGAGATGTTTCCTAAAGTGCGGGTGTCTAGGACCAGACGACACAGATAGAGTGGATGTGGAGAGGATGTTTCCTGTAGAGGGGGAGTCTAGGATCAGAGGACAGATAGAGTGGATGTTTCCTATAGTGGGGGAGTCTAGGACCAGAGGACACAGATAGAGTGGATGTGGAGAGGATGTTTCCAATAGTGGGGGAGTCTATGACCAGAGGACACAGATAAGAGTGGATGTGCAGACGGTGTTTACTGTAGTGGGGGAGCCTATGACCAGAGGACACAGATAAGAGTGGATGTGGAGAGGGTGTTTACTGTAGTGGGGGAGTCTAGGACCAGAGGAGACAGATAGAGTGGATGTGGAGAGGATGTTTCCTATAGTGGGGGAGTCTAGGACCAGAGGACACAGATAGAGTGGATGTGGAGAGGATGTTTCCTATAGTCGGGGAGTCTAGGACCAGAGGACACAGAGAGAGCGGATGTGGAGAGGATGTTTCCTATAGTGGGGGAGTCTAGGACCAGAGGACACAGATAGAGTGGATGTGGAAGGATCTTTCCTGTATTGGGGGAGTCTAGGACCAGAGGACACAGATAGAGTGGATGTGGAGAGGATTTTTTCTGTAGTGGAGGAGTCTACGACCACAGATAGAGTGGATATGGAGAGGATATTTCCTATAGTGGGGTAGTCACGGACCAGAGGACACAGATAGACTGGATGTGGAGAGGATGTTTCCTGTCGTGAGGGAGGCTAGGACCAGAGGACACAGATAGAGTGGATGTGGCAGGATGTTTCCTGTATTGGGGGAGTCTAGGACCAGAGGACACAGATTGAGTGGATGTGGAGAGGATGTTTCCTATAGTGGGGAAATCTAGGACCAGAGGACACAGATTGAGTGGATGTGGAGAGGATGTTTCCTGTCGTGGGGGAGGCTAGGACCAGAGGACACAGATAGAGCGGATGTGAAGAGGATGTTTCCTATATTGGGGAGTCTAGGACCAGAGGACACAGATAGAGTGGATGAGGAGGAGCTGTTTCCTAAAGTGGGGGTGTCTAGGACCAGAGGACACAGATAGAGTGGATGTGGAGAGGATGTTTTCTAAAGTGGGGGAGTCTGGGACCAGAGGACAGAGATACAGTGGATGTGGAAGGATGTTTCCTGTAGTGGGGGAGTCTAGGACCAGAGGACACAGATAGAGTGGATGTGGAAGGATGTTTCCTGTATTGGGGGAGTCTAGGACCAGAGGACACAGATAGAGTGGATGTGGAGAGGATGTTTCCTTTAGTGGGGAACTCTAGGACCAGAGGACACAGATAGAGTGGATGTGGAGAGGATTTTTTCTGTAGTGGAGGAGTCTACGACCAGAGGACACAGATAGAGTGGATGTGGAGAGGATGTTTCCTGTCGTGGGGGAGGCTAGGACCAGAGGACACAGATAGAGCGGATGTGAAGAGGATGTTTCCTAAAGTGGGGGAGTCTGGGACCAGAGGACACAGATAGTGTGGATGTGGAGAGGATGTTTCCTATAGTGGGGGCGTTTAGGACGAGAGGACATAGATAGACTGGATGTGGAGAGGATGTTTCCTATAGTGGGGGAGTCTATGACCAGAGGACACAGATAAGAGTGGATGTGGAGAGGGTGTTTACTGTAGTGGGGGAGTCTAGGACCAGAGGACACAGATACAGTGGATGTGGAGAGGATGTTTCCTATAGTGGGGGAGTCTAGGACCAGAGCACACAGATAAGAGTGGATGTGGAGAGGGTGTTTACTGTAGTGGGGGAGTCGAGGACCAGAGGACACAGATAGAGTGGATGTGGAGAGGATGTTTCCTATAGTGGGGGTGTCTAGGATCAGAGGACACAGAGAGAGTGGATGTGGAGAGGATGTTTCCTATAGTGGGGGAGTCTAGGACCAGAGGACACGGATAGAGTGGATGTGGAGAGGATGTTTCCTATACTGGGGGAGTCTATGACCAGAGGACACAGATAGAGTGGATGTGGAGAGGATTTTTTCTGTAGTGGAGGAGTCTACGACCAGAGGACATAGATAGAGTGGATATGGAGAGGATATTTCCTATAGTGGGGTAGTCTCGGACCAGAGGACACAGATAGAGTGGATGTGGAGAGGATGTTTCCTGTCGTGGGGGAGGCTAGGACCAGAGTACACAGATAAGAGTGGATGTGGAGAGGATGTTTCCTGTTGTGGGGGAGTCTAGGACCAGAGCACACAGATAGAGTGAATGTAGAGAGGATGTTTCCTATAGTGGTGGAGTCTAGGACCAGAGGACAGAGATACAGTGGATGTGGAGGAGATGTTTCCTGTAGTAGGGAAGTCTAGAACCAGAGGACACAGATAGAGTGGATGTGGAGAGGATGTTTCCTATAGTGGGGGAGTCTGGGACCAGAGGACACAGAAAGAGTGGATGTGGAGAGGATGGTTGCTATAGTGGGGGAGTCTAGGACCAAAGGACACAGATAGAGTGGATGTGGAGGAGATGTTTCCTAATGTGGGGGTGTCTAGGACCAGACGACACAGATCGAGTGGATGTGGAGAGGATGTATTCTATAGTGGGGGTCTAGGATCAGAGGACACAGATAGAGTGGATGTGGAGAGGATGTTTCCTATAGTGGGGGAGTCTGGGACGAGAGGACACAGATAGAATGGATGTGGAGAGGATGGTTCCTATAGTGGGGGAGTCTAGGACCAGAGGACACAGATAGAGTGGATGTGGAGGAGATGATTCCTAAAGTGGGGGTGTCTAGGACCTGACGACACAGATAGAGTGGATTTGGAGAGGATGTTTCCTATAGTGGGGGAGTCTAGGACCAGAGGACACAGATAGAGTGGATGTGGAGAGGATTTTTCCTGTATTGGGGGAGTCTGGGACCAGAGGACACAGATAGAGTGGATGTGGAAGGATGTTTCCTGTAGTTGGGAAGTCTAGAACCAGAGGACACAGATAGAGTGGATGTGGAGAGGATGTTTCCTATAGTGGGGGAGTCTGGGACCAGAGGACACTGATAGAGTGGACGTGGAGTTGATGTTTCCTGTAATGGGCGAGTCTAGGACCAGAGGACACAGATAGAGTGGATGTGGAGAGGATGTTTCTATAGTGGGGGAGTCTGGGACCAGAGGACAGAGATACAGTGGATGTGGAGAGGATGTTTCCTATAGTGGGGGAGTCTAGGACCAGAGGACACAGATAGAGTGGATGAGGAGGAGATGTTTCCTAAAGTGGGGCTGTCTAGGACCAGACGACACAGATAGAGTGGATGTGGAGAGGATGTTTCCTATATTGGGGAGTCTAGGACCAGAGGACACAGATAGAGTGGATGTGGAGAGGATGTTTCCTATTGTGGGGGAGTCTAGGACCAGAGGACACAGATAGAGTGGATGTGGAGAGGATGTTTCCTAAAGTGGGGGAGTCTGGGACCAGAGGACAGAGATACAGTGGATGTGGAGAGGATGTTTCTTATATTGGGGAGTCTAGGACCAGAGGACACAGATAGAGTGGCTGTGGAGAGGATGTTTCCTGTAGTGGTTGAGTCTAGGACCAGAGGACACAGATAGAGTGGATGTGGAGAGGATGTATTCTATAGTGGGGGTCTAGGATCAGAGGACACAGATAGAGTGGATGTGGAGAGGATGTTTCCTATAGTGGGGGAGTCTGGGACCAGAGGACACAGATAGAATGGATGTGGAGAGGATGGTTCCTATCGTGGGGGAGTCTAGGACCAGAGGACACAGATAGAGTGGATGTGGAGAAGATGATTCCTAAAGTGGGGGTATCTAGGACCAGACGACACAGATAGAGTGGATGTTGAGAGGATGTTTCCTATAGTGGGGGAGTCTAGGACCAGAGGACACAGATAGAGTGGATGAGGAGAGGATGTTTCCTATAGTGGGGGAGTCTAGGACCAGAGGACACAGATAGAGTGGATGAGGAGGAGCTGTTTCCTAAAGTGGGGGTGTCTAGGACCAGACGACACAGATAGAGTGGATGTGGAGAGGATGTTTCCTATATTGGGGAGTCTAGGACCAGAGGACACAGATAGAGTGGATGAGGAGGAGCTGTTTCCTAAAGTGGGGGTGTCTAGGACCAGAGGACACAGATAGAGTGGATGTGGAGAGGATGTTTTCTAAAGTGCGGGAGTCTGGGACCAGAGGACAGAGATACAGTGGATGTGGAAGGATGTTTCCTGTAGTGGGGGAGTCTAGGACCAGAGGACACAGATAGAGTGGATGTGGAAGGATGTTTCCTGTATTGGGGGAGTCTAGGACCAGAGGGCACAGATAGAGTGGATGTGGAGAGGATGTTTCCTTTAGTGGGGAACTCTAGGACTAGAGGACACAGATAGAGTGGATGTGGAGAGGATTTTTTCTGTAGTGGAGGAGTCTACGACCAGAGGACACAGATAGAGTAGATATGGAGAGGATATTTCCTATCGTGGGGTTGTCTCGGACCAGAGGACACAGATAGAGTGGATGTGGAGAGGATGTTTCCTGTCGTGGGGGAGGCTAGGACCAGAGGACACAGATAGAGCGGATGTGAAGAGGATGTTTCCTGTTGTGGGGGAGTCTAGGACCAGAGGACACAGATATAGTGGATGTGGAGAGGAAGTTTCCTATCGTGGTGGAGTCTAGGACCAGAGGACACAGAAAGAGTGGATGTGGAGAGGATATTTTCTAAAGTTGGGGAGTCTGGGAGCAGAGGACAGAGATACAGTGGATGTGGAGGAGATGTTTCCTAAAGTGCGGGTGTCTAGGACCAGACGACACAGATAGAGTGGATGTGGAGAGGATGTTTCCTGTAGAGGGGGAGTCTAGGATCAGAGGACAGATAGAGTGGATGTTTCCTATAGTGGGGGAGTCTAGGACCAGAGGACACAGATAGAGTGGATGTGGAGAGGATGTTTCCAATAGTGGGGGAGTCTATGACCAGAGGACACAGATAAGAGTGGATGTGCAGACGGTGTTTACTGTAGTGGGGGAGCCTATGACCAGAGGACACAGATAAGAGTGGATGTGGAGAGGGTGTTTACTGTAGTGGGGGAGTCTAGGACCAGAGGAGACAGATAGAGTGGATGTGGAGAGGATGTTTCCTATAGTGGGGGAGTCTAGGACCAGAGGACACAGATAGAGTGGATGTGGAGAGGATGTTTCCTATAGTCGGGGAGTCTAGGACCAGAGGACACAGAGAGAGCGGATGTGGAGAGGATGTTTCCTATAGTGGGGGAGTCTAGGACCAGAGGACACAGATAGAGTGGATGTGGAAGGATCTTTCCTGTATTGGGGGAGTCTAGGACCAGAGGACACAGATAGAGTGGATGTGGAGAGGATTTTTTCTGTAGTGGAGGAGTCTACGACCACAGATAGAGTGGATATGGAGAGGATATTTCCTATAGTGGGGTAGTCACGGACCAGAGGACACAGATAGACTGGATGTGGAGAGGATGTTTCCTGTCGTGAGGGAGGCTAGGACCAGAGGACACAGATAGAGTGGATGTGGCAGGATGTTTCCTGTATTGGGGGAGTCTAGGACCAGAGGACACAGATTGAGTGGATGTGGAGAGGATGTTTCCTATAGTGGGGAAATCTAGGACCAGAGGACACAGATTGAGTGGATGTGGAGAGGATGTTTCCTGTCGTGGGGGAGGCTAGGACCAGAGGACACAGATAGAGCGGATGTGAAGAGGATGTTTCCTATATTGGGGAGTCTAGGACCAGAGGACACAGATAGAGTGGATGAGGAGGAGCTGTTTCCTAAAGTGGGGGTGTCTAGGACCAGAGGACACAGATAGAGTGGATGTGGAGAGGATGTTTTCTAAAGTGGGGGAGTCTGGGACCAGAGGACAGAGATACAGTGGATGTGGAAGGATGTTTCCTGTAGTGGGGGAGTCTAGGACCAGAGGACACAGATAGAGTGGATGTGGAAGGATGTTTCCTGTATTGGGGGAGTCTAGGACCAGAGGACACAGATAGAGTGGATGTGGAGAGGATGTTTCCTTTAGTGGGGAACTCTAGGACCAGAGGACACAGATAGAGTGGATGTGGAGAGGATTTTTTCTGTAGTGGAGGAGTCTACGACCAGAGGACACAGATAGAGTGGATGTGGAGAGGATGTTTCCTGTCGTGGGGGAGGCTAGGACCAGAGGACACAGATAGAGCGGATGTGAAGAGGATGTTTCCTAAAGTGGGGGAGTCTGGGACCAGAGGACACAGATAGTGTGGATGTGGAGAGGATGTTTCCTATAGTGGGGGCGTTTAGGACGAGAGGACATAGATAGACTGGATGTGGAGAGGATGTTTCCTATAGTGGGGGAGTCTATGACCAGAGGACACAGATAAGAGTGGATGTGGAGAGGGTGTTTACTGTAGTGGGGGAGTCTAGGACCAGAGGACACAGATACAGTGGATGTGGAGAGGATGTTTCCTATAGTGGGGGAGTCTAGGACCAGAGCACACAGATAAGAGTGGATGTGGAGAGGGTGTTTACTGTAGTGGGGGAGTCGAGGACCAGAGGACACAGATAGAGTGGATGTGGAGAGGATGTTTCCTATAGTGGGGGTGTCTAGGATCAGAGGACACAGAGAGAGTGGATGTGGAGAGGATGTTTCCTATAGTGGGGGAGTCTAGGACCAGAGGACACGGATAGAGTGGATGTGGAGAGGATGTTTCCTATACTGGGGGAGTCTATGACCAGAGGACACAGATAGAGTGGATGTGGAGAGGATTTTTTCTGTAGTGGAGGAGTCTACGACCAGAGGACATAGATAGAGTGGATATGGAGAGGATATTTCCTATAGTGGGGTAGTCTCGGACCAGAGGACACAGATAGAGTGGATGTGGAGAGGATGTTTCCTGTCGTGGGGGAGGCTAGGACCAGAGTACACAGATAAGAGTGGATGTGGAGAGGATGTTTCCTGTTGTGGGGGAGTCTAGGACCAGAGCACACAGATAGAGTGAATGTAGAGAGGATGTTTCCTATAGTGGTGGAGTCTAGGACCAGAGGACAGAGATACAGTGGATGTGGAGGAGATGTTTCCTGTAGTAGGGAAGTCTAGAACCAGAGGACACAGATAGAGTGGATGTGGAGAGGATGTTTCCTATAGTGGGGGAGTCTGGGACCAGAGGACACAGAAAGAGTGGATGTGGAGAGGATGGTTGCTATAGTGGCGGAGTCTAGGACCAAAGGACACAGATAGAGTGGATGTGGAGGAGATGTTTCCTAATGTGGGGGTGTCTAGGACCAGACGACACAGATCGAGTGGATGTGGAGAGGATGTATTCTATAGTGGGGGTCTAGGATCAGAGGACACAGATAGAGTGGATGTGGAGAGGATGTTTCCTATAGTGGGGGAGTCTGGGACGAGAGGACACAGATAGAATGGATGTGGAGAGGATGGTTCCTATAGTGGGGGAGTCTAGGACCAGAGGACACAGATAGAGTGGATGTGGAGGAGATGATTCCTAAAGTGGGGGTGTCTAGGACCTGACGACACAGATAGAGTGGATTTGGAGAGGATGTTTCCTATAGTGGGGGAGTCTAGGACCAGAGGACACAGATAGAGTGGATGTGGAGAGGATTTTTCCTGTATTGGGGGAGTCTGGGACCAGAGGACACAGATAGAGTGGATGTGGAAGGATGTTTCCTGTAGTTGGGAAGTCTAGAACCAGAGGACACAGATAGAGTGGATGTGGAGAGGATGTTTCCTATAGTGGGGGAGTCTGGGACCAGAGGACACTGATAGAGTGGACGTGGAGTTGATGTTTCCTGTAATGGGCGAGTCTAGGACCAGAGGACACAGATAGAGTGGATGTGGAGAGGATGTTTCTATAGTGGGGGAGTCTGGGACCAGAGGACAGAGATACAGTGGATGTGGAGAGGATGTTTCCTATAGTGGGGGAGTCTAGGACCAGAGGACACAGATAGAGTGGATGAGGAGGAGATGTTTCCTAAAGTGGGGCTGTCTAGGACCAGACGACACAGATAGAGTGGATGTGGAGAGGATGTTTCCTATATTGGGGAGTCTAGGACCAGAGGACACAGATAGAGTGGCTGTGGAGAGGATGTTTCCTGTAGTGGTTGAGTCTAGGACCAGAGGACACAGATAGAGTGGATGTGGAGAGGATGTATTCTATAGTGGGGGTCTAGGATCAGAGGACACAGATAGAGTGGATGTGGAGAGGATGTTTCCTATAGTGGGGGAGTCTGGGACCAGAGGACACAGATAGAATGGATGTGGAGAGGATGGTTCCTATCGTGGGGGAGTCTAGGACCAGAGGACACAGATAGAGTGGATGTGGAGAAGATGATTCCTAAAGTGGGGGTATCTAGGACCAGACGACACAGATAGAGTGGATGTTGAGAGGATGTTTCCTATAGTGGGGGAGTCTAGGACCAGAGGACACAGATAGAGTGGATGTGGAGAGGATTTTTCCCGTATTGGGGGAGTCTAGGACCAGAGGACACAGATAGAGTGGATGTGGAGAGGATGTTTCCTATAGTGGGGGAGTCCAGGATCAGAGCACACATATAGAGTGGATGTGGAGAGGATGTTTCCTATAGTGGGGGAGTCTGGGACCAGAGGACACAGAAAGAGTGGATGTGGAGAGGATGGTTCCTATAGTGGGGGAGTCTAGGACCAAAGGACACAGATAGAGTGGATGTGGAGGAGATGTTTCCTAATGTGGGGGTGTCTAGGACCAGACGACACAGGTAGAGTGGATGTGGAGAGGATGTTTCCTATATTGGGGAGTCTAGGACCAGAGGACACAGATAGAGTGGATGTGGAGAGGATGTTTCCTATAGTGGGGGAGTCTAGGACCAGAGGACACAGATAGAGTGGATGTGGAGAGGATTTTTCCCGTATTGGGGGAGTCTAGGACCAGAGGACACAGATAGAGTGGATGTGGAGAGGATGTTTCCTATAGTGGGGGAGTCCAGGATCAGAGCACACATATAGAGTGGATGTGGAGAGGATGTTTCCTATAGTGGGGGAGTCTGGGACCAGAGGACACAGAAAGAGTGGATGTGGAGAGGATGGTTCCTATAGTGGGGGAGTCTAGGACCAAAGGACACAGATAGAGTGGATGTGGAGGAGATGTTTCCTAATGTGGGGGTGTCTAGGACCAGACGACACAGGTAGAGTGGATGTGGAGAGGATGTTTCCTATATTGGGGAGTCTAGGACCAGAGGACACAGATAGAGTGGATGTGGAGTGGATGTTTCCTGTAATGGGCGAGTCTAGGACCAGAGGACACAGATAGAGTGGATGTGGAGAGGATGTTTCTATAGTGGGGGAGTCTGGGACCAGAGGACACAGATAGAGTGGATGTGGAGAGGATGTTTCCTAAAGTGGGGGAGTCTAGCACCAGAGGACACAGATAGAGTGGATGTGGAGAGGATGTTTCCTGTAGTGGGGGAGTCCAGGACCAGAGGACACAGATAGAGTGGATGTGGAGAGGATGTTTCCTGTAGTGGGGGAGTCTAGGACCAGAGGACACAGATAGACTGGATGTGGAAGGATGTTTCCTGTATTGGGGGAGTCTAGGACCAGAGGACACAGATATAGATGTGGAGAGGATTTTTTCTGTAGTGGAGGAGTCTACGACCAGAGGACACAGATAGAGTGGATATGGAGAGGACATTTCCTATCGTGATGTAGTCTCTGACCAGAGGACACAGATAGAGTGGATGTGGAGAGGATGTTTCCTATAGTGGTGGAGTCTTGGACCAGGGGACACAGATAGAGTGCATGTGGAGAGGATGTTTTCTAAAGTGGGGGAGTCTGGGACCAGAGGACAGAGATACAGTGGATGTGGAAGGATGTTCCCTGTAGTGGGGGAGTCTAGGACCAGGGGACACAGATAGAGAGGATGTGGAGAGGATGTTTCCTATACTGGGGGAGGCTACGACCAGAGGACACAGATAGAGTGGATGTGAAGAGGATGTTTCCTATAGTGGTGGAGTCTTGGACCAGGGGACACAGATAGAGTGCATGTGGAGAGGATGTTTTCTAAAGTGGGGGAGTCTGGGACCAGAGGACAGAGATACAGTGGATGTGGAAGGATGTTCCCTGTAGTGGGGGAGTCTAGGACCAGGGGACACAGATAGAGAGGATGTGGAGAGGATGTTTCCTACAGTGGGGTAGTCTCGGACCAGAGGACACAGATAGAGTGGATGTGGAGAGGATGTTTCCTGTAGAGGGGGAGTCTAGGATCAGAGGACAGATAGAGTGGATGTGCAGAGGATGTTTCCTATAGTGGGGGAGTCCCGGACCAGAGGACACAGATAGAGTGGATGTGGAGAGGATGTTTCCTGTGGTGGGGGAGTCTGAGACCAGAGGAAACAGATAGAGTGGATGTGGAGAGGATGTTTCCTATATTGGGGAGTCTAGGACCAGAGGACACAGATAGAGTGGCTGTGGAGAGGATGATTCCTATACTGGTTGAGTCTAGGACCAGAGGACACAGATAGAGTGGATGTGGAGAGGATGTATTCTATACTGGGGGTCTAGGATCAGAGGACACAGATAGAGTGGATGTGGAGAGGATGTTTACTATAGTGGGGGAGTCTGGGACCAGAGGACACAGATAGAGTGGATGTGGAAGGATGTTTCCTGTAGTTGGGGTGTCTAGAACCAGAGGACACAGATAGAGTGGATGTGGAGAGGATGTTTCCTATAGTGGGGGAGTCTGGGACCAGAGGACACAGATAGAATGGATGTGGAGGAGATGTTTCCAAAAGTGGGGGAGTCTAGGACCAGACGACAGAGATAGAGTGGATGTGGAGAGGATGTTTCCTGTAGTGGGGGAGTCTAGGACCAGGGGACACAGATAGAGAGGATGTGGAGAGGATGTTTCGTACAGTGGGGTAGTCTCGGACCAGAGGACACAGATGGAGTGGATGTGGAGAGGATGTTTCCTGTAGAGGGGGTGTCTAGGATCAGAGGACAGCTAGAGTGGATGTGGAGAGGATGTTTACTATAGTTAGGGAGTCTAGGACCAGGGGACACAGATAGAGAGGATGTGGAGAGGATGTTTCCTACAGTGGGGTAGTCTCGGACCAGAGGACACAGATGGAGTGGATGTGGAGAGGATGTTTCCTGTAGAGGGGGTGTCTAGGATCAGAGGACAGATAGAGTGGATGTGGAGAGGATGTTTACTATAGTGGGGGAGTCTCGGACCAGAGGACACAGATCGAGTGGATGTGGAGAGTATGTTTCCTGTGGTGGGGGAGTCTGGGACCAGAGGACACAGATAGCGTGGACGTGGAGAGGATGTTTTCTAAAGTGGGGGAGTCTGGGACCAGAGGACAGAGATACAGTGGATGTGGAAGGATGTTTCCTGTAGTGGGGGAGTCTAGGACCAGAGGACACAGATAGAGTGGCTGTGGAGAGGATGTTTCCTATAGTGGTTGAGTCTAGGACCAGAGGACACAGATAGAGTGGATGTGGAGAGGATTTATTCTATAGTGGGGGTCTAGGATCAGAGGACACAGATAGAGTGGATGTGGAGAGGATGTTTCCTATAGTGGGGGAGTCTGGGACCAGAGGACACAGATAGAGTGGATGTGGAGAGGATGTTTCCTGTAGTGGGGGAGTCTAGGACCAGAGGACACAGATAGAGTGGATGTGGAGAGGATGTTTCCTATAGTGTGGGAGTCTGGGACCATAGGACACAGATAGAGTGGATGTGTAGAGGATGTTTCCTGTAGTGGGGGAGTCCAGGACCAGAGGACACAGAAAGAGTGGATGTGGAGAGGATGTTTCCTATAGTGGGGGAGTCTAGGACCAGAGGACATAGACAGAGTGGATGTGGAGGGGATGTTTCCTATGGTGGGGAGTCCTCTCCACATGCACTCTATCTGGTCTTTCACCATTCGACAGGTTTCAATGAGGTCACTGAATACAGGACCATCAGGCAAGTGTTCAATCTCAGAATCAGTTTCGTGAAGCTGCTCTTGTCCCTCTCCAGTTTGAACATATCCTTTCTCAGATAAGGGGCCCATAACTGCTCCCAGTACTCACGTGAGGCCTCACCGGTGTTTTATAAAGGTTCAGCATTACATCTGGAGTCATGAGGAGGGAATTAGTTTGATGCATTACCCTGTTGGACACTGTCATTGGGGGCTGACGGGCCCAGTTCACACAGAGACACACACTGAAACACACATAAACACTTGTTCAATGCCCACTCATGTGGACACACAGTCACACTCCCCATACACTGACACCCACCCACTCAAACCTCTGTTCCATACACACACCTCTCTGTAGACAAATCCACACACACTCTCTCACTCACACACACTCTCTTACACACCTCTGTAGACAGATACACACACACACACCTGTCTCGCACACACACACCTGTCTCGCACACACACACACACACACACACCTCTCACACATTCCTCTCTCTCTCTCTCACACACACACTCTTACACACCTCTCTGGAGACAGATCCACACACACACACTCTCTCTCACACACACCTGTCTGTAGACAGATACACACACACACTTCTCTCTATCACACACCCACCTCTCTCTCTCTCACACACACACCTCTCTCTCTCTCTCACACACACACCTCTCTGTAGACAAATCCACACACACTCTCTCACTCACACACACTCTCTTACACACCTCTGTAGACAGATACACACACACACACCTGTCTCGCACACACACACCTCTCACACATTCCTCTCTCTCTCTCTCACACACACACTCTTACACACCTCTCTGGAGACAGATCCACACACACACACTCTCTCTCACACACACACACCTCTCTCTCACACACACGCCTCTCTCTCTCTCACACGCCTCTCTCTCACACACACACCTCTCTCTCTCACACACACCTCTCTCTCTCCCACACCTCTCTCTCTCTCACACACTCTCTCTCACACACACACACCTCTCTCTCACACACACCTCTCTCTCTCACACACCTCTCTCTCTCTCACACACACTCTCTCTCACACACACACCTCTCTCACACACACACCTCTCTCTCACACACACCTCTCTCTCTCACACACACCTCTCTCTCACACACACACACCTCTCTCTCTCTCACACACACCTCTCTCACACACACACACCTCTCTCTCTCTCTCACACACACCTCTCTCTCACACACACACCTCTCTCTCTCACACACACCTCTCTCTCACACACACACCTCTCTCTCTCTCACACACACCTCTCTCACACACACACACCTCTCTCTCTCTCTCACACACCTCTCTCACACACACCTCTCTCACACACACACACCTCTCTCTCTCTCTCACACACCTCTCTCTCACACACCTCTCTCTCTCTCTCACACACACACCTCTCTCTCACACACCTCTCTCTCTCACACACACACCTCTCTCTCTCTCACACACCTCTCTCTCACACACCTCTCTCTCTCACACACACACCTCTCTCTCTCTCACACACGCCTCTCTCTCACACACACACCTGTCTCACACACACCTCTCTCTCACACACACACCTCTCTCTCTCTCACACACACCTCTCTCACACACACACACCTCTCTCTCTCTCTCACACACCTCTCTCACACACACCTCTCTCACACACACACACCTCTCTCTCTCTCTCACACACCTCTCTCTCACACACCTCTCTCTCTCTCTCACACACACACCTCTCTCTCACACACCTCTCTCTCTCACACACACACCTCTCTCTCTCTCACACACCTCTCTCTCACACCTCTCTCTCTCACACACACACCTCTCTCTCTCTCACACACGCCTCTCTCTCTCTCACACACACACCTCTCTCACACACACACACCTCTCTCTCTCTCAACACACACACCTCTCTCTCTCACACACCTCTCTCTCACACACGCCTCTCTCTCTCTCACACACACCTCTCTCACACACACCTCTCTCTCACACACACCTCTCTCTCTCACACACACACCTCTCTCACACACACACACCTCTCTCTCTCTCACACACACACACCTCTCTCTCTCTCACACACACACACCTCTCTCTCTCACACACACACACCTCTCTCACACACACACACCTCTCTCTCTCTCACACACACACACCTCTCTCTCTCTCACACACACCTCTCTCTCACACACACACACCTCTCTCACACACACACACCTCTCTCTCTCTCAAACTCCCTTCACACAGCTCTCTCTCTCTCTCTCTCACACACACACTACTCACTCTCTCTCTGTCTCACGGACACACAGTCGCTCTCTCCTGCTAACACCTCTCACAGCACACAGCACCTCCTCTCCTCACACGAGCACGACAAACCGTCGTCTCTCTCCTCAGCACAGCAACTCTCACCAGCTCTACAGCACGACACCGTCTCTCTCTCTCTGGTCTCACACACACACACCTCTCTCTCTCTCGGTCTCACACACACGACACCTCTCTCTCTCATCTCCACACCACACCTCTCTCTCTCTCACACACACCTCTCTTCTCTCTCTCACACCACACACAGCTTCTCTCTCCTCTGTCTCACACACACACACCTCTCTCTCTCTCTGTCTCACAGACACACAGACGCACGCTTCTCTGTAAACTCCTCCCATCCCCACACACAACACACGCACCCTCCGGCGGGGAGGGGAGGGGAGAAGGCGGCGAGCCTACCTCGAGCCGGATCATGAACCATCGTCTCCTTCACTGCTAGTTGGAACTTCACCGGCTTCAGGCCGAACGTCGGGGCAGAGAGTGCAGGAGGGACGGGGTGGGGGAACAGAGAGAAGACGGAGGGAGGGAGGGGAGGCGGCGCAGAGGAGACGAGAGGGACGGAGAGAGAGAAAGAGAGAAAGGCGAAGGAAACGGGCCGGGCCGGGCCGTCCGGCTGCAGAAACGCAGACAATGGAGGCGAGACTCCGCCCTCCCTCCGTCCCTCCAACAATCCCAGCCTGCTCACCGGGCACGGAGGAGGAGGAGAGACCGACACACGCAGGGCGGAGCAGAGCGAGAGAGAAGACGGGCAGACACAGAGCAGAGACAGGCGGATGCCGAAAGAGAGAGAGAGACACGGAAAGACAGGCAGATACAGAGGAGAGAGAGAGAGAGACACGGAAAGACAGGCAGATACAGAGGAGAGAGAGAGAGAGACACGGAAAGACAGGCAGATACAGAGGAGAGAGAGACAGAGAGACACGGAAAGACAGGCAGATACAGAGGAGAGAGAGACAGAGAGACACGGAAAGACAGGCAGATACAGAGGAGAGAGAGAGAGAGACACGGAAAGACAGGCAGATACAGAGGAGAGAGAGACAGAGAGACACGGAAAGACAGGCAGATACAGAGGAGAGAGAGAGAGACACGGAAAGACAGGCAGATACAGAGGAGACAGAGAGACACGGAAAGACAGGCAGATACAGAGGAGAGAGAGAGAGAGACACGGAAAGACAGGCAGATACAGAGGAGAGAGAGACAGAGAGACACGGAAAGACAGGCAGATACAGAGGAGAGAGAGAGAGACACGGAAAGACAGGCAGATACAGAGGAGAGAGAGAGACACGGAAAGACAGGCAGATACAGAGGAGAGAGAGAGAGACACGGAAAGACAGGCAGATACAGAGGAGAGAGAGACAGAGAGACACGGAAAGACAGGCAGATACAGAGGAGAGAGAGACAGAGAGACACGGAAAGACAGGCAGATACAGAGGAGAGAGAGAGAGACACGGAAAGACAGGCAGATACAGAGGAGAGAGAGAGAGACACGGAAAGACAGGCAGATACAGAGGAGAGAGAGAGAGACACGGAAAGACAGGCAGATACAGAGGAGAGAGAGAGAGACACGGAAAGACACAGGCAGATGCAGAGGAGAGAGAGAGAGACACGGAAAGACAGATACAGAGGAGAGAGAGAGAGACACGGAAAGACAGAGATACAGAGGAGAGAGAGAGAGAGACACGGAAAGACAGATACAGAGGAGAGAGAGAGAGACACGGAAGGACAGGCAGATACAGAGGAGAGAGAGAGAGACACGGAAAGACAGATACAGAGGAGAGAGAGAGAGACACGGAAAGACAGAGATACAGAGGAGAGAGAGAGACACGGAAAGACACAGACAGATACAGAGGAGAGAGAGAGACACGGAAAGACACAGACAGATACAGAGGAGAGAGAGAGAGACACGGAAAGACAGGCAGATACAGAGGAGAGAGAGAGAGACACGGAAAGACAGGCAGATACAGAGGAGAGAGAGGGGTGAAGAACGAGAGGAAGACGGGGAGCTACAGAGGAGAGAAAGACAGAGAGAGGCAGGCAGATACAGAGGAGGATAGACACGGAAAGACAGGCAGATACCGAGGAGAGAGAGGGGTGAAGAACGAGAGGAAGACGGGGATCTACAGAGGAGAGAAAGACAGAGAGAGGCAGGCAGATACAGAGGAGGATAGACACGGAAAGACAGGCAGATACCGAGGAGAGAGAGGGGTGAAGAACGAGAGGAAGACGGGGAGCTACAGAGGAGAGGGGGGGGGAGAGACCAGGTAGAAAGGGAATGGTAGGGGGGAGTGGCAAGAGGGAAGAACAGGGGAGAGGTGAGAAGGGGAGGTTGAGAGGGCCGTTTGGGAAAGGGGGGTGGCCTGTAGAGGAGGGGAGTTGTCTCTGTGTCGGTGGGAGGGTTCCAGTTCCTACTCCCCCTCCCGATACACCACACCCCGCTCATCCGCCTTGTCACTCGCCCTCCCCAGTTGCAAGGTGAACGGACTATGAACTGGCCTCTTCATTTGACAAAGTGCGACCCAGCCGGCAACCTATTGAGACCCTTTCGCAGACCCAGCGTTACATGACAGTTTCAGATGCAAGAGATCAAAAGGATAGTATTATACCAGCAAAGTATCCAAATTGCTTCCTTTGAATGACGTATAATTTTCACGCCTTCTTCTCCGTGCCTTCTTTCCCCCCCGTCTCTCTCTCCACCCCCACTGACCCCACGCACCCCTCTCCACCCTTCCCTGAACCGTCTCTTTCCCCACATCTCTGCACCTTCGATGCCCCGACTCTCCCCGCGCACGCACAGTCAACCCCGCCAGAGCACGGAAGTAACTCCAGAACAGTCGAACCAAAACTTTGTGAAACACACTGTTTTTAATGCCAAGTTTGCTCTCAAAGCAGGTTTAACAAGTCAGAAAATATATAATGCCAAATAACACAACAGAGATCCCCACTGCTACAAGTGATGGGTACACAGTACTCCCGGTGTGTGGGTCTGACCCAGGGGGATACAGAGACAGGAACCATGCACGGTACTCCCGGGGTGTGTGGGTCTGACCCAGGGGGATTCAGAGACAGTAACCGTGCACGGTGCTCCCGGTGTGTGGGTCTGACCCAGGGGGATTCAGAGACAGTAACCGTGCACGGTGCTCCCGGTGTGTGGGTCTGACCCAGGGGGATTCAGAGACAGTAACCGTGCACGGTGCTCCCGGTGTGTGGGTCTGACCCAGGGGGATTCAGAGACAGTAACCGTGCACGGTGCTCCCGGTGTGTGGGTCTGACCCAGAGGGATACAGAAATGGGAACTGTGCACGGTGCTCCCGGTGTGTGGGTCTGACACAGAGGGATACAGAAATGGGAACTGTGCACAGTGCTCCCGGTATGTGTGGGTCTGACCCAGGCGGATACGGAGACGGGAACTGTGCACGGTGCTCCCAGTGTCTGAGCCAGGGGGATACGGAGACAGGAACTGTGCACGGTGCTCCCAGTGTCTGACCCAGGGGATACGGAGAGGGGAACTGTGCACAGTGCTCCCAGTGTGTGGGTCTGACCCAGGGGGATACGGAGACGGGAACTGTGCACGGTACTCCCGGGGTGTGGGTCTGACCCAGGGGGATACAGAGACGTGAACTGTGCACGGTGCTCCCGGTCTGTGGGTCTGACCCAGGGGGATATGGAGACGGGAACTGTGCACGGTGCTCCCGGTGTGTGGGTCTGACCCGGGGGGATACGGAGACGGGAACTGTGCACGGTGCTCCCGGTGTGTGGGTCTGACCCAGAGGGATACAGAGACGGGAATTGTGCACGGTGCTCCCGGTGTGTGGGTCTGACCCAGGGGGATACGGAGACGGGAACTGTGCACGGTGCTCCCGGTGTGTGGGTCTGACCCAGGGGGATACGGAGACGGGAACTGTGCACGGTGCTCCCAGTGTCTGACCCAGGGGGATACGGAGACGGGAACTGTGCACGGTGCTCCTGGTGTGTGTGGGTCTGACCCAGGGGATACGGAGATGGGAACCGTGCACAGTACTCCCGGGATGTGTGGGTCTGACCCAGAGGAATACAGAAATCGGAACTGTGCACAGTGCTCCCGGTGTTGATCTGACCCAGGGAGGATACAGAGACGAGAACTGTACGCTGCTCCCAGTGTGGGTCTGACCCAGGGGGGATATGGAGACGTGAACTGTGCACGGTGCTCCCGGTGTGAGGGTCTGACCCAGGGGGATACGGAGAAATGAACTGTGCATGGTGCTCCCTGTGTGTGGGTCTGACCCAGAGGGATACAGAAATGGGAACTGTGCACGGTGCTCCTGGTGTGTGTGGGACTGACCCAGAGGGATACAGAAATGGGAACTGTGCACAGTGCTCCCGGTGTTGGTCTGACCCAGGGGGGATGTGGAGACGTGAACTGTGCACGGTGCTCCCGGTGTGAGGGTCTGACCCAGGGGGATATGGAGACGTGAACTGTGCACGGTGCTCCCGCTGTGTGGGTCTGACCCAGAGGGATACAGAAATGGGAAGTGTGCACGGTGCTCCCGGTGTGTGTGGGACTGACCCTGGGGGATACAGAGACGGGAACTGTGCACGGTGCTCCCGGTGTGTGGGACTGACCCAGGGGGATACAGAGACGGGAACTGTGCACGGTGCTCCAGGTGTGTGGGTCTGACCCTGGGGGATACGGAGACGGGAACTGTACACGGTGCTCCCGGTGTGTGGGTCTGACCCAGGGGGATACGGAGACGGGAACTGTGGGCGGTGCTCCCGGTGTGTGGGTCTGACCCAGGGGGATACGGAGACGGGAACTGTACACGGTGCTCCCGGTGTGTGTGGGTCTGACCCGGGGGGATACGGAGATGGAAACTGTGCACGGTGCTCCCGGTGTGTGTGGGTCTGACCCAGGGGGATACGGAGATGGGAACTGTACACGGTGCTCCCGGTGTGTGTGGGACTGACCCTGGGAGATACGGAGACGGGAACTGTACACGGTGCTCCCGGTGTGTGTGGGACTGACCCTGGGGGATACGGAGACGGGAACTGTACACGGTGCTCCCGGTGTGTGGGTCTGACCCAGAGGGATACGGAGATGGGAACTGTGCACGGTGCTCCCGGTGTGTGGGTCTGACCCAGAGGGATACAGAAATGGGAACTGTACACGGTGCTCCCGGTGTGTGTGGGTCTGACCCAGGGGGATACGGAGATGGGAACCGTGCATGGTGCTCCCCGTGGGGGTCTGACCTGGACTACCACGCGCTGACCCCTTTCTCTACCCGTCCTGCCCAAGCCTCCCTCCCTCCCTCGTCCCTCGCCTCGACGTGGAGGTGTCCCACCGGCGTCTACTTGAAGCGAAGAACTCGTGTCGCTGGCTGCTCCCGCCGCTCTTCGTCCACAGCCGTAGGTCGGAACGCCAGCTCTGCCCCATGCCAAGCTCGTCCTCCCGGGTGCGGCAGGATCTCTTCCCTCCGGCTGGTGTCCCTCCGCTGGCTCGGTGTGGAGACGGGGCAGGATAGAGTCTCGCCCGGATTCTGTCTGGATCAAACGGCATCGGGTCTCCAAGGAGAGAAGGTCCGGTCACAGAGCAGAAAGATCTCAGGTGAAAACTGGGGCGCTCGAGGGGAACGGCAGGTGCGGTTTAACCCGGTCAGGTGCGAGTTTCTGCCCTTCGGGCGGGCAGACGTAAAGGGTTAGGGCACAGTTAATAACTCTTAACACACACAGAAGGCATCTCGGGGGGGTGGGGGTGAGAGTGGCCCCACGGGGAGACGGGGGCAGTAAAGAGGGCGCCAGGCAGGGTTGCCTCCGTCGGACGGGCGCTGAGCCCAGGAGCCGGGAGGTCACGTTACAACCGTATAAAACTCTGGTCGGGCCGGACTGGGAGTACCCCGTTACAGGGACGGGCAGGGGGGCTTTGGAGAGGGTCCACAAGGAATTCAGAGAGCGTGGAGCGGTTAGACAAACTTGGGTTGTTTTCTCTGGAGAGGCTGAGGGGAGACCTGAGGGAGGTTTGCGAGTTGACAGGAGCTGCAGATAGACAAGTGAGTCTTTCTCTCCAGGGTGGAGATGTCCAGCACCAGGGGACAGAAGGTTAGTATGAGAGGGGGAAGGATTAAAGGGGACTTTCGGGGGCAACTCCTGTTTTTTTGGACAGAGAGTGGTGGGAACTGTGCACGGTGCTCCCGGTGTGGGTCTGACCCAGGGGGATACGGATACGGGAACTGTGCACGGTGCTCCCGATGTGTGGGTCTGACCCGGGGGGATACGGAGATGGGAACTGTGCACGGTGCTCCCGGTGTGTGGGTCTGACCCAGGGGGATACGGAGACGGGAACTGTGCACGGTGCTCCGGATGTGTGGGTCTGACCCGGGGGATACAGAGACGGGAACTGTGCACGGGGCTCCCGGTGTGTGGGTCTGACCCTGGGGAATACGGAGATGGGAACTGTACACGGTGCTCCCGGTGTGTGGGTCTGACCCGGGGGGATACAGAGACGGGAACTGTGCACGGTGCTCCAGGTGTGTGGGTCTGACCAAAGGGGATACGGAGACGGGAACTGTGCACGGTGCTCCCGCTGTGTGGGTCTGACCCGGGGGGATACGGAGATGGGAACTGTGCACGGTGCTCCAGGTGTGTGGGTCTGACCCGGGGGATACGGAGACGGGAACTGTGCACGGTGCTCCCGGTGTGTGGGTCTGACCCGGGTGGATATGGAGACGGGAACTGTGCACGGTGCTCCAGGTGTGTGGGTCTGACCCAGGGATATGGAGACGTGAACTGTGCACGGTGCTCCCGGTGTGTGGGTCTGACCCAGGGGGATACGGAGACGGGAACTGTGCACGGTGCTACTGGTGTGTGGGTCTGACCCAGGGGGATACGGAGACGGGAACTGTGCATGGTGCTCCCGGTGTGTGGGTCTGACCCAGGGGGATACGGAGATGGGAACCGTGCATGGTGCTCCCGGTGTGTGTGGGTCTGACCCGGGGGGATACGGAGATGGGAACTGTACACGGTGCTCCCGGTGTGTGTGGGTCTGACCCGGGGGATACGGAGATGGGAACCGTGCATGGTGCTCCCCGTGTGTGTGGGTCTGACCCAGGGGGATACGGAGACGTGAACTGTGCACGGTGCTCCCGGTGTGTGGGTCTGACCCAGAGGGATACAGAAATGGGAACTGTACACGGTGCTCCCGGTGTGTGTGGGTCTGACCCAGGGGGATACGGAGATGGGAACCGTGCATGGTGCTCCCCGTGGGGGTCTGACCTGGACTACCACGCGCTGACCCCTTTCTCTACCCGTCCTGCCCAAGCCTCCCTCCCTCCCTCGTCCCTCGCCTCGACGTGGAGGTGTCCCACCGGCGTCTACTTGAAGCGAAGAACTCGTGTCGCTGGCTGCTCCCGCCGCTCTTCGTCCACAGCCGTAGGTCGGAACGCCAGCTCTGCCCCATGCCAAGCTCGTCCTCCCGGGTGCGGCAGGATCTCTTCCCTCCGGCTGGTGTCCCTCCGCTGGCTCGGTGTGGAGACGGGGCAGGATAGAGTCTCGCCCGGATTCTGTCTGGATCAAACGGCATCGGGTCTCCAAGGAGAGAAGGTCCGGTCACAGAGCAGAAAGATCTCAGGTGAAAACTGGGGCGCTCGAGGGGAACGGCAGGTGCGGTTTAACCCGGTCAGGTGCGAGTTTCTGCCCTTCGGGCGGGCAGACGTAAAGGGTTAGGGCACAGTTAATAACTCTTAACACACACAGAAGGCATCTCGGGGGGGTGGGGGTGAGAGTGGCCCCACGGGGAGACGGGGGCAGTAAAGAGGGCGCCAGGCAGGGTTGCCTCCGTCGGACGGGCGCTGAGCCCAGGAGCCGGGAGGTCACGTTACAACCGTATAAAACTCTGGTCGGGCCGGACTGGGAGTACCCCGTTACAGGGACGGGCAGGGGGGCTTTGGAGAGGGTCCACAAGGAGTTCAGAGAGCGTGGAGCGGTTAGACAAACTTGGGTTGTTTTCTCTGGAGAGGCTGAGGGGAGACCTGAGGGAGGTTTGCGAGTTGACAGGAGCTGCAGATAGACAAGTGAGTCTTTCTCTCCAGGGTGGAGATGTCCAGCACCAGGGGACAGAAGGTTAGTATGAGAGGGGGAAGGATTAAAGGGGACTTTCGGGGGCAACTCCTGTTTTTTTGGACAGAGAGTGGTGGGAACTGTGCACGGTGCTCCCGGTGTGGGTCTGACCCAGGGGGATACGGATACGGGAACTGTGCACGGTGCTCCCGATGTGTGGGTCTGACCCGGGGGGATACGGAGATGGGAACTGTGCACGGTGCTCCCGGTGTGTGGGTCTGACCCAGGGGGATACGGAGACGGGAACTGTGCACGGTGCTCCGGATGTGTGGGTCTGACCCGGGGGATACAGAGACGGGAACTGTGCACGGGGCTCCCGGTGTGTGGGTCTGACCCTGGGGAATACGGAGATGGGAACTGTACACGGTGCTCCCGGTGTGTGGGTCTGACCCGGGGGGATACAGAGACGGGAACTGTGCACGGTGCTCCAGGTGTGTGGGTCTGACCAAAGTGGATACGGAGACGGGAACTGTGCACGGTGCTCCCGCTGTGTGGGTCTGACCCGGGGGGATACGGAGATGGGAACTGTGCACGGTGCTCCAGGTGTGTGGGTCTGACCCGGGGGATACGGAGACGGGAACTGTGCACGGTGCTCCCGGTGTGTGGGTCTGACCCGGGTGGATATGGAGACGGGAACTGTGCACGGTGCACCAGGTGTGTGGGTCTGACCCAGGGGGATATGGAGACGTGAACTGTGCACGGTGCTCCCGGTGTGTGGGTCTGACCCAGGGGGATACGGAGACGGGAACTGTGCACGGTGCTACTGGTGTGTGGGTCTGACCCAGGGGGATACGGAGACGGGAACTGTGCATGGTGCTCCCGGTGTGTGTGGGTCTGACCCGGGGGGATACGGAGATGGGAACCGTGCATGGTGCTCCCGGTGTGTGTGGGTCTGACCCGGGGGGATACGGAGATGGGAACTGTACACGGTGCTCCCGGTGTGTGTGGGTCTGACCCGGGGGGATACGGAGATGGGAACCGTGCATGGTGCTCCCCGTGTGTGTGGGTCTGACCCAGGGGGATACGGAGACGTGAACTGTGCACGGTGCTCCCGGTGTGTGGGTCTGACCCAGGGGGATACAGAGATGGGAACTGTACACGGTGCTCCCGGTGTGTGTGGGACTGACCCTGGGGGATACGGAGATGGGAACTGTGCACGGTGCTCCCGCTGTGTGGGTCTGACCCAGGGGGATACGGAGATGGGAACCGTGCATGGTGCTCCCCGTGGGGGTCTGACCTGGACTACCGCGCGCTGACCCCTTTCTCTACCCGTCCTGCCCAAGCCTCCCTCGTCCCTCGCCTCGACGTGGAGGTGTCCCACCGGCGTCTACTTGAAGCGAAGAACTCGTGTCGCTGGCTGCTCCCGCCGCTCTTCGTCCACAGCCGTAGGTCGGAACGCCAGCTCTGCCCCATGCCAAGCTCGTCCTCCCGGGTGCGGCAGGATCTCTTCCCTCCGGCTGGTGTCCCTCCGCTGGCTCGGTGTGGAGACGGGGCAGGATAGAGTCTCGCCCGGATTCTGTCTGGATCAAACGGCATCGGGTCTCCAAGGAGAGAAGGTCCGGTCACAGAGCAGAAAGATCTCAGGTGAAAACTGGGGCGCTCGAGGGGAACGGCAGGTGCGGTTTAACCCGGTCAGGTGCGAGTTTCTGCCCTTCGGGCGGGCAGACGTAAAGGGTTAGGGCACAGTTAATAACTCTTAACACACACAGAAGGCATCTCGGGGGGGTGGGGGTGAGAGTGGCCCCACGGGGAGACGGGGGCAGTAAAGAGGGCGCCAGGCAGGGTTGCCTCCGTCGGACGGGCGCTGAGCCCAGGAGCCGGGAGGTCACGTTACAACCGTATAAAACTCTGGTCGGGCCGGACTGGGAGTACCCCGTTACAGGGACGGGCAGGGGGGCTTTGGAGAGGGTCCACAAGGAGTTCAGAGAGCGTGGAGCGGTTAGACAAACTTGGGTTGTTTTCTCTGGAGAGGCTGAGGGGAGACCTGAGGGAGGTTTGCGAGTTGACAGGAGCTGCAGATAGACAAGTGAGTCTTTCTCTCCAGGGTGGAGATGTCCAGCACCAGGGGACAGAAGGTTAGTATGAGAGGGGGAAGGATTAAAGGGGACTTTCGGGGGCAACTCCTGTTTTTTTGGACACAGAGTGGTGGGAACTGTGCACGGTGCTCCCGGTGTGGGTCTGACCCAGGGGGATACGGATACGGGAACTGTGCACGGTGCTCCCGATGTGTGGGTCTGACCCGGGGGGATACGGAGATGGGAACTGTGCACGGTGCTCCCGGTGTGTGGGTCTGACCCAGGGGGATACAGAGACGGGAACTGTGCACGGTGCTCCCGGTGTGTGGGTCTGACCCGGGGGGATACGGAGATGGGAACTGTGCACGGTGCTCCCGGTGTGTGGGTCTGACCCAGGGGGATACGGAGACGGGAACTGTGCACGGTGCTCCGGATGTGTGGGTCTGACCCGGGGGATACAGAGACGGGAACTGTGCACGGGGCTCCCGGTGTGTGGGTCTGACCCTGGGGAATACGGAGATGGGAACTGTACACGGTGCTCCCGGTGTGTGGGTCTGACCCGGGTGGATATGGAGTCGGGAACTGTGCACGGTGCTCCAGGTGTGTGGGTCTGACCCAGGGGGATATGGAGACGTGAACTGTGCACGGTGCTCCCGGTGTGTGGGTCTGACCCAGGGGGATACGGAGACGGGAACTGTGCACGGTGCTACTGGTGTGTGGGTCTGACCCAGGGGGATACGGAGACGGGAACTGTGCATGGTGCTCCCGGTGTGTGTGGGTCTGACCCGGGGGGATACGGAGATGGGAACCGTGCATGGTGCTCCCGGTGTGTGTGGGTCTGACCCGGGGGGATACGGAGATGGGAACTGTACACGGTGCTCCCGGTGTGTGTGGGTCTGACCCGGGGGGATACAGAGACGTGAACTGTGCACGGTGCTCCCGGTGTGTGGGTCTGACCCAGAGGGATACAGAAATGGGAACTGTACACGGTGCTCCCGGTGTGTGTGGGTCTGACCCAGAGGGATACGGAGATGGGAACCGTGCATGGTGCTCCCCGTGTGTGTGGGTCTGACCCAGGGGGATACGGAGACGTGAACTGTGCACGGTGCTCCCGGTGTGTGGGTCTGACCCAGAGGGATACAGAAATGGGAACTGTACACGGTGCTCCCGGTGTGTGTGGGTCTGACCCAGGGGGATACAGAGACGGGAACTGTGCACGGTGCTCCCGGTGTGTGGGTCTGACCCAGAGGGATACAGAGACGTGAACTGTGCACGGTGCTCCCGGTGTGTGTGGGTCTGACCCAGGGGGATACGGAGATGGGAACCGTGCATGGTGCTCCCCGTGGGGGTCTGACCTGGACTACCGCGCGCTGACCCCTTTCTCTACCCGTCCTGCCCAAGCCTCCCTCCCTCCCTCGTCCCTCGCCTCGACGTGGAGGTGTCCCACCGGCGTCTACTTGAAGCGAAGAACTCGTGTCGCTGGCTGCTCCCGCCGCTCTTCGTCCACAGCCGTAGGTCGGAACGCCAGCTCTGCCCCATGCCAAGCTCGTCCTCCCGGGTGCGGCAGGATCTCTTCCCTCCGGCTGGTGTCCCTCCGCTGGCTCGGTGTGGAGACGGGGCAGGATAGAGTCTCGCCCGGATTCTGTCTGGATCAAACGGCATCGGGTCTCCAAGGAGAGAAGGTCCGGTCACAGAGCAGAAAGATCTCAGGTGAAAACTGGGGCGCTCGAGGGGAACGGCAGGTGCGGTTTAACCCGGTCAGGTGCGAGTTTCTGCCCTTCGGGCGGGCAGACGTAAAGGGTTAGGGCACAGTTAATAACTCTTAACACACACAGAAGGCATCTCGGGGGGGTGGGGGTGAGAGTGGCCCCACGGGGAGACGGGGGCAGTAAAGAGGGCGCCAGGCAGGGTTGCCTCCGTCGGACGGGCGCTGAGCCCAGGAGCCGGGAGGTCACGTTACAACCGTATAAAACTCTGGTCGGGCCGGACTGGGAGTACCCCGTTACAGGGACGGGCAGGGGGGCTTTGGAGAGGGTCCACAAGGAGTTCAGAGAGCGTGGAGCGGTTAGACAAACTTGGGTTGTTTTCTCTGGAGAGGCTGAGGGGAGACCTGAGGGAGGTTTGCGAGTTGACAGGAGCTGCAGATAGACAAGTGAGTCTTTCTCTCCAGGGTGGAGATGTCCAGCACCAGGGGACAGAAGGTTAGTATGAGAGGGGGAAGGATTAAAGGGGACTTTCGGGGGCAACTCCTGTTTTTTTGGACACAGAGTGGTGGGAACTGTGCACGGTGCTCCCGGTGTGGGTCTGACCCAGGGGGATACGGATACGGGAACTGTGCACGGTGCTCCCGATGTGTGGGTCTGACCCTGGGGGATACGGAGACGGGAACTGTGCACGGTGCTCCCGGTGTGTGGGTCTGACCCAGGGGGATACGGAGACGGGAACTGTGCACGGTGCTCCCGGTGTGTGGGTCTGACCCGGGGGATACGGAGACGGGAACTGTGCACGGGGCTCCCGGTGTGTGGGTCTGACGCAGGGGGATATGGAGACGGGAACTGTGCACGGTGCTCCCAGGGTGTGTGGGTCTGACCCAGGGGGATACGGAGATGGGAACTGTGCATGGTGCTCCCGGTGTGTGGGTCTGACCCAGGGGGATACGGAGACGGGAACTGTGCACGGTGCTCCCGGTGTGTGGGTCTGACCCAGGGGGATACGGAGACGGGAACTGTGCACGGTGCTCCCGGTGTGTGGGTCTGACCCAGGGGGATACGGAGATGGGAACTGTGCACGGTGCTCCCGGTGTGTGGGTCTGACCCAGGGGGATACGGAGACGGGAACTGTGCACGGTGTTCCCGGTGTGTGTGGGTCTGACCCGGGGGGATGTGGAGACGTGAACTGTGCACGGTGCTCCCGGTGTGTGGGTCTGACCCAGGGGGATACGGAGACGTGAACTGTGCACGGTGCTCCCGGTGTGAGGGTCTGACCCAGGGGGATACGGAGACGTGAACTGTGCACGGTGCTCCCGCTGTGTGGGTCTGACCCAGGGGGATACGGAGACGGGAACTGTGCACGGTGCTCCCAGTGTGTGGGTCTGACCCAGGGGGATACGGAGACGGGAACTGTACACGGTGCTGCCGGTGTGAGTGGGTCTGACCCAGGGGGATACGGAGACGGGAACTGTGCACGGTGCTCCCGGTGTGTGGGTCTGACCCGGGCGGATACGGAGACGGGAACTGTGCACGGTGCTCCAGGTGTGTGGGTCTGACCCAGGGGGGATACGGAGACGGGAGCTGTGCACGGTGCTCCCGGTGTGTGGGTCTGACCCGGAGGGATACGGAGACGGGAACTGTGCACGGTGCTCCCGCTGTGTGGGTCTGACCCAGGGGGATACGGAGACGTGAACTGTGCACGGTGCTCCCGGTGTGAGGGTCTGACCCAGGGGGATACGGAGACGTGAACTGTGCACGGTGCTCCCGCTGTGTGGGTCTGACCCAGGGGGATACGGAGACGGGAACTGTACACGGTGCTCCCGGTGTGTGTGGGTCTGACCCGGGGGGATACGGAGATGGGAACCGTGCATGGTGCTCCCCGTGGGGGTCTGACCCAGGGGGATACGGAGATGGGAACCGTGCATGGTGCTCCCGGTGTGTGGGTCTGACCCAGGGGGATACGGAGATGGGAACTGTACACGGTGCTCCCGGTGTGTGTGGGACTGACCCTGGGAGATACGGAGACGGGAACTGTACACGGTGCTCCCGGTGTGTGTGGGACTGACCCTGGGGGATACGGAGACGGGAACTGTACACGGTGCTCCCGGTGTGTGGGTCTGACCCAGAGGGATACGGAGATGGGAACTGTACACGGTGCTCCCGGTGTGTGTGGGTCTGACCCAGGGGGATACGGAGATGGGAACCGTGCATGGTGCTCCCCGTGGGGGTCTGACCTGGACTACCGCGCGCTGACCCCTTTCTCTACCCGTCCTGCCCAAGCCTCCCTCCCTCCCTCGTCCCTCGCCTCGACGTGGAGGTGTCCCACCGGCGTCTACTTGAAGCGAAGAACTCGTGTCGCTGGCTGCTCCCGCCGCTCTTCGTCCACAGCCGTAGGTCGGAACGCCAGCTCTGCCCCATGCCAAGCTCGTCCTCCCGGGTGCGGCAGGATCTCTTCCCTCCGGCTGGTGTCCCTCCGCTGGCTCGGTGTGGAGACGGGGCAGGATAGAGTCTCGCCCGGATTCTGTCTGGATCAAACGGCATCGGGTCTCCAAGGAGAGAAGGTCCGGTCACAGAGCAGAAAGATCTCAGGTGAAAACTGGGGCGCTCGAGGGGAACGGCAGGTGCGGTTTAACCCGGTCAGGTGCGAGTTTCTGCCCTTCGGGCGGGCAGACGTAAAGGGTTAGGGCACAGTTAATAACTCTTAACACACACAGAAGGCATCTCGGGGGGGGGTGGGGGTGAGAGTGGCCCCACGGGGAGACGGGGGCAGTAAAGGGGGCGCCCGGCAGGCTTGCCTCCGTCGGACGGGCGCTGAGCCCAGGAGCCGGGAGGTCACGTTACAACCGTATAAAACTCTGGTCGGGCCGGACTGGGAGTACCCCGTTACAGGGACGGGCAGGGGGGCTTTGGAGAGGGTCCACAAGGAGTTCAGAGAGCGTGGAGCGGTTAGACAAACTTGGGTTGTTTTCTCTGGAGAGGCTGAGGGGAGACCTGAGGGAGGTTTGCGAGTTGACAGGAGCTGCAGATAGACAAGTGAGTCTTTCTCTCCAGGGTGGAGATGTCCAGCACCAGGGGACAGAAGGTTAGTATGAGAGGGGGAAGGATTAAAGGGGACTTTCGGGGGCAACTCCTGTTTTTTTGGACAGAGAGTGGTGGGAACTGTGCACGGTGCTCCCGGTGTGGGTCTGACCCAGGGGGATACGGATACGGGAACTGTGCACGGTGCTCCCGGTGTGTGGGTCTGACCCGGGGGATATGGAGATGGGAACTGTACACGGTGCTCCAGGTGTGTGGGTCTGACCCAAGGGGATACGGAGACGGGAACTGTGCACGGTGCTCCCGGTGTGTGGGTCTGACCCGGGGGGATACGGAGACGGGAACTGTGCACGGTGCTCCAGGTGTGTGGGTCTGACCCGGGGGATACGGAGACGGGAACTGTGCACGGTGCTCCAGGTGTGTGGGTCTGACCCAGGGGGATATGGAGACGTGAACTGTGCACGGTGCTCCCGGTGTGTGGGTCTGACCCAGGGGGATACGGAGACGGGAACTGTGCACGGTGCTCCCGGTGTGTGGGTCTGACCCGGGGGGATACGGAGACGGGAACTGTGCACGGTGCTCCCGGTGTGTGGGTCTGACCCAGGGGGATACGGAGACGGGAACTGTGCACGGTGCTCCCGGTGTGTGGGTCTGACCCGGGGGATTCGGGGACGGGACCTGTGCACGGTGCTCCCGGTGTGTGGGTCTGACCCTGGGGGATACGGAGACGGGAACTGTGCACGGTGCTCCCGGTGTGTGGGTCTGACCCATGGGGATATGGAGACGGGAACTGTGCACGGTGCTCCCGGTGTGTGGGTCTGACCCGGGGGGATACGGAGACGGGAACTGTGCACGGTGCTCCCGGTGTGTGGGTCTGACCCAGGGGGATATGGAGACGGGACCTGTGCACGGTGCTCCCGGTGTGTGGGTCTGACCCAGGGGGATACGGAGACGGGAACTGTGCACGGTGCTCCCGTGTGTGGGTCTGACCCAGGGGGATACGGAGACGGGAACTGTGCACGGTGCTCCCGGTGTGTGGGTCTGACCCGGGGGATTCGGGGACGGGAACTGTGCACGGTGCTCCCGGTGTGTGGGTCTGACCCGGGGGGATACGGAGACGGGAACTGTGCACGGTGCTCCAGGTGTGTGGGTCTGACCCGGGGGGATACGGAGACGGGACCTGTGCACGGTGCTCCCGATGTGTGGGTCTGACCCAGGGGGATACGGAGACGGGAACTGTGCACGGTGCTCCCGGTGTGTGGGTCTGACCCAGGAGAGGTGTCGAGCCCCCAAACCCGCCCCCTCCCCAGGGGCCCGTCAGCCCAATGTGACGGAGGAGGTGTGGAGGGTGCCCGTGGCCTCGGCCGACCCCCGCCTCGCCAGCAGGCAGCCCAGCGTCCGGCGTGGCCACTCGGCGCACAGCAGGTAGACGGTGGGGTTGGCCACGGCACTGGCGAAGGCTAGGGGGGCCGTCACCTCCTGGGCCCAGCACAGGCTGCAGCTTGGGGCCCCGCCCCGCCAGCGGTTAGCCAGGCCCGCGGCCTGCAGTGCCCGAAAGGGCAGCCAGCAGGCAGCAAATGCAGCCGCCACCGCCCGCACCAGGGCCACCGACCGCCGCATCCTCCGGTCCCTCCGCCGCCTCTGCAGGGGCCCCCCCCCTCAGCCGGCGGCCCACCTCCCAGTTGCAGGCCAGGATCAGGCCCAGGGGCAGTGCGAAGGTCCCGGCCCAGTAGGCCAGCGAGAGGCCCGGGGGGGAGGGTCCCCGTCTCGGTGCAGTAGGTGGCCCCCTGCTGGCTGGACGGGGCCTCCAGGCCGCGACGCCAGAGCACGGGCATGGCCAGGATCAGGGCTGTGGCCCAGACCCCCAGGGCCAGCAGCAGGGCCCGGGAGCGGGGCCGGAGCCGGCCGTGGGTCCCGGGACGGGCGGCGGCTAGCAGCCGCTCCAGGCTGGTCAGGGCCAGCAGCAGGACGCTGGCGTGGGCCCCGGCCGCCGCCAGGTATGCCCCGGCCCGGCAGGCCTCCTCGCTGAAGCGCCAGCTCCCCTCCCGCCGCCAGGTGTCAGCCCAGAGCGGCAGCGGGAGCACCAGGATCAGGTCGGCCAGGGCCAGGGCTGGCACGAAGGGGCCCGGGGCCGCCCCGGGGCCCCTCTGCCAGGCCTGGGCCCCGGCCACCAGCAGCAGCAGCAGGTTGGCCGGGAGGCCCAGGGCGAAGGTGAGGGAGTAGGCGGTGCACAGGAAGTCCCCGGCCCCCGGGGGCGGTTGGCAGGAGTGGCTCCCATCGTCACCGCCGTTGTAGTAGTAGTAGTCACCGTACTCCTCGGTGGAGTTGGCCATGATGTCTAGGCCTCTCTCTCTCTCTCTGCCTCCCCCCCTCTGTCTCTGTCTGTCTCTTTCTCCTCTTCCACCCTCTCTCCCACCACTCTTTCTCTCAATCCCTCCCCCACTCTCTTCACCAGTCTCTCTCTCTTTCTCTCTCCCCACGTCTCCTTCCTCCCTCGATCTTGCCCACTCTCCTCCCTCACTCTCTCTACTTTAGGCCCGGACACCCTTACTCCCTATTTCTCTCTCTCTCTCTCTCTCTCTCTCTCTCTCTCTCTCTCTCTCTCTCTTCTGTCTCTCTCACTCTGTTTTTCTGTCTGTCTCCCCCCACTACCTCTCTCCTTCTCTCTCCCTTTCTCTCCGTCTCTTTATCTCTCTCTCTCTGTCTCACTCTGTCTCTCGGTATCGTCCTTCTCCTCCCCCTGCTCCCTCTCTATCTCTCTCTCTCTCTCTCACTCACTCACTCTGTCTCCGTCTCTCTCTCTCTCTCTCTGACTCTTGGTCGCTCTCTCTTTCTGTCCTTCTCCCCCTCTCTCTCAGTCTCCCTGTCTGTTTTTCTACCCACCACCCTCTCTCCTTCTCTCTCCCTTTCTCTCCGTCTCTTTATCTCTCTCTCTCACTCACTCACTCTGTCTCTCTCCGTCTCTCTCTCTCTGACTCTCGGTCGCTCTCTCTCTTTCTGTCCTCTCCCTCTCACTCCCTCTCTCCTTGTCTTCCTCTCTTGCTCTCTCTCTCCCCTCCCTCTCTCCCTCCCCGTCTGTCTGTCTTTCTTTTCCTCTTTTCCTCTAACTTTGCTGCGCACTTCCTCTCCTCACTCTCTCTCTCTCTCTCTCTCCCTCACTCTCTCTCTCTCTCTCCCTCACTCTCTCTCTCTCTCTCCCTGTCTCTCTCTCCCCCTCTCCCTCCCTCCCTCTTCCTCTCCCTCTCTCTTTCTCTCACCCAGAGTAAAGCTGTGAATAACAGTCCAACTCACCTGACCTCACCCAATGACAAAAACAACCTCTTGCCCATCGTTAGTGCAGGGGAGGGGCATAGGGGAGGAAGGGGTTGACGGAGGCGGGGAGGATTGTAGGGGAGGGAGGGGGATGGCGGAAGCGGGGAGAGAGAAGGTGACGGGGAGGGTTGTAGGGGAGGGAGGGGGTGACGGAAACAGGGAGGGGTGTAGGGGAGGGAGGGGTGCGGAGATGGGGAGGGGTGTAGGGGAGGGAGTGGGTGATGGAGAGGGGGGGTGTAGGGGAGGGAGGAGGTGATGGAGATGGGGGGTGTAGGGGAGGGGTGATGGAGACAGGGGGTGTAGGAGAGGGAGGGGGTGACTGAGACGGGGAGGGAGGGGTGACAGAGATGGGGAGGGGTATAGGGGAGGGAGGGGGTGATGGAGGGGGAGGGGTGTAGGGGAGGGAGGGGGTGACAGAGACGGGGAGGGGTGTAGGGGAGGGAGGGGGTGACGGAGACGGGGAGGTGTGTAGGGGAGGGAGGGGGTGATGGAGATGGGGAGGGGTGTGGGGGAGGGAGGGGGTGATGGAGACGGGGAGGGGTGTAGGGGAGGGAGGGGGTGACGGAGACGGGGAGGGGTGTAGGGGAGGGAGGGGGTGACGGAGACGGGGAGGGGTGACGGAGACGGGGAGGGAGGGGGTGATGGAGACAGGGAGGGGCGTGGGGGAGGGAGGGGGTGACGGAGACGGGGAGGGGTGTAGGGGAGGGAGGGGATGACAGGGACGGGGAGGGGTGTAGGGGAGGGAGGGGGTGACGTGGAGGGTGTAGGGGAGTGAGGGGGTGACGGAGACGGGGAGGGGTGTAGGGGAGGGAGGGGATGACGGGGACGGGGAGGGAAGTGGGGGAGGGAGGGGGTGACAGAGACGGGAGGGGTATAGGGGAGGGAGGGTGTGACAGGGAGGATTGAGTGACCGGGGTGGGGCTTACAGAGATGGAGACAGTTAAATGGGGGTCGGTCACTTCGCCACAATATCTCTTCCCCTCCCAAAGAGAATCACTTTCAAAGATAAATCCCGATTTACCGGCGGACTCCAGCTGTCCCTCCTCCAGAATCGCCCCCGAGCGGTCACCAGTCCTTCCCCCTCCGCGGGGGCTGGGTCCCTCCATCGCCCGGGTCTGGCGATGTGCCGGAGGGGAGTCGGGGCCCGGTCGAGCTGAGAGTGACCGACCCGGAGCCCGCGGTGCTGGTTGGTGCTTGATGCAAATATCGTGGTTGGGACGCCGAGTGAAAACAGTACCTTTGTGGGTGTTTAGCGTGCTACGCTGTCTCTTGCAGGCTCTCAGGGTCTGCCTCCCTGACCTGCCACTCACCTTCCTGCCTTTAAAAAAAACAATCCTTCCCTGCAAGCGAAACTAGGGCGGGAACCCCTCGGAGAAATCTCTGAACTCACACCCAGGGTGTTTTTTTCAGAAAAACTCCCCGAGCGTGTCTTCACAGATTTAAGGAGGTGCACGGCCTGGGTGTGGAAAGCCAGCTTTGTAAAAGCCCAGTTCGGCCACCCCCGGGGTACCTTTCTCAGCTGTGGGTCACCCCACTCTCAGGAGGCGGTCGAGGCTCGGGGGGGGGGGGTGCGGAAGGGGCTCGCCAGCTCAGAACCAGGTCGATTCCTCCCAAGGAGGGAGGCTGAAAGTCCAGCGGCCAGTCTCCCAGCTACCCCGAGCACATTCAGCCAAGGACTCATTCCACCGAGATGCAACACTGAGCGTCACAGGAAGTCATTCCTGCCCGTGGCCATCAAACTTTACAACTCTCCCTCGGAGTGTCAGACACCCTGAGCCAATAGACTGGTCCTGGACTTATTTCCACCGGGCACGATTAACTTATTATTATTGAATTATTTATGGTTTTATATTGCTATATTTCTTCACTATTCTTGGTTGGTGTGACTGTAACGAAACCCAATTTCCCTCAGGATCAATAAAGTCTGTCTGTCTGTCTGTATGTATAACAGGACAGTCAATATAACGTATAAATACAATTGTATCAGTGTGAGTTAATCAGTCTGATGGCCTGGTGGGAGAAGCTGTCCCGGAGTCTGTCGGTCCTGGCTTTTATGCTGCGGTACCGTTTCCCAGATGGTAGCGGCTGGAACAGTTTGTGGTTGGGGCGACTCGGGCCCCCAGTGATCCTTCGGGCCCCTTTTTACACACCTGTCTCTGTAAGTGTCCGGAATCGTGGGAAGTTCACACTACAGATGGGCTGGGCTGTCCGCACCACTCTCTGCAGAGTCCTGCGATGGAGGGAGGTTCCGTTCCCGTACCGGGCAGTGATGCAGCCGGTCAGGATGCTCTCGATCGTGACCCCCGTAGAAAGTTCTTGGGATCTGAGGGCCCGTCCCAAACTTCCTCAACCGTCTGAGGTGAAAGAGGCGCTGTCGTGTCTTTTTCACCACCTCAGAGCCGGTGTGTACAGACCACGTGAGATCCTCGGTGATGTTTATGCCAAGGAACTTAAAGCTGCTCACCCTCTCAACCCCAGATCCGTTGATGTCGATAGGGGTTAGCCCATCTCCATTCCTCCTGTCGTCCACAACCAACTCCTTTGTTTTTTTGCGACGTTGAGGATCGGAGAAAGTTGCAAATTCGGCCCGCTCCATCACAAGCAGCAGCCTCCCCGGCACACAGGACATCGTCAAAAGGATACATGGAACATAGAATAGTACAGCACATCACAGGCCCTTTGGCCCACAATGTTGTGCTGACTCTCAAACCCTGCCTCCCATATAAACCCCCACCTTAAATTCCTCCATATACCCGTCTGGTAGTCTCCTAAACTTCACTAGTGGATCTGCCTCCACCACTGACTCAGGCAGTGCATTCCACGCACCAACCACGCTCTGAGTGAAAAACCTTCCTCTAATATCACCCTTGAACTTCCCTCCCCTACCCTAAAGCCATGTCCTCTTGTACTGAGCAGTGGTGCCCTGGGGAAGAGGCGCTGGCTGTCCACTCTGTCTATTCCTCTTAATACAGTATCTCAAAGAGTTGGCGTCCGTCATTAAGGACCCCCAGCACCCAATGGCCTACTCCTGCACCTATTTTCTATGTTTCTGTGTTTCATTGAAAGCATCGTAAAGAAAACTTTCGGTACATTGGCCTTCAGAAATCAAAGTGTGGAGTGCGGGAGACGGGGTGTGGTGCTGAAGTTGGACCAGGCGTGGGTGGGGTCTCACAGTTTCGCTCACCGGCCTACGGGGAAGATGTGAACAAGGTTGAAAGGGTCCAGAGAAAATTTACAAGGATTTTGCCGGGTCCGGAGGACCTGGAGTTATCAGGGATGATCGAAGAGGTCAGGGCTTTATTCCCGGGAATGGAGAAGATTGAGGGGAGATTTGACAGAGGTAGACAGGATTATGAGGGGAACGGAGAGGGTAAATCCAAGCAGGCTTTTCCCGCTGAGGGTGGGTGGGAGGACAACCGGAGGTCAGGGGTCGAGGGTGAAAGGTTGAAGGGGAACGCGAGGGGAGACCTCTCCACTCAGAGGGAGGTGAGGGTGTGGGACGAGCCGCCAGCACAAGTGGCGAACGCGAGCTGGATTTTAGCATCAAGAGAGAGGTTTGGACGGGTGTGCAGATGGGAGCGGGGTGGAGGGCTGTAGTCCTGGTGCTGGTCGATGGGAACTGGCTGATTCAATGGTTCAGCATGGACTAGATGGACCGAAGGGCCGGGTTTTGGTACTGTACTTTTCGACTCTTTTTTTTAGAACGGGGGACGAGTTTCCGACTCTCCATAACAGGCACCGGCGATGCTCCCAGTCAGGGCCCCCTCCGCCAACGGCCGCGGAGGACGGGTCTTCCGGTACACTTAAAGCAGACGTCGCTCGGAATAGTCAGGGTGGGTGGGGAGGGGGGCGAGAGATCTCACTGAAGCCACCGCAGGGCTCGATGGAGTGGATGTGGAGAGGATGTTTCCGGTAGGGAGAGTGAGACGGGTGGTTAGGAGAGAAGTGGACAGAGGGGGGACGGGGGAGAGATATGCAGAGAGAGAGGGGGTTAGGGGAGAGATGTACAGAGAGGGACAGGGGTTCAGGAGGGAGATGTGGAGAGAGAGGGAGAGAGAGAGGGACAGGGGTTCAGGAGGGAGATGTGGAGAGAGAGGGAGAGAGAGAGGGACAGGGGTTCAGGAGGGAGATCAACAGAGAGAGGGGAGAGAGAGGGACAGGGGTTCAGGAGGGAGATGTGGAGAGAGAGGGAGAGAGAGAGGGACAGGGGTTCAGGAGGGAGATGTACAGAGAGAGGGACAGGGGTTCAGGAGGGAGATGTACAGAGAGAGGGAGAGAGAGGGACAGGGGTTCAGGAGGGAGATGTACAGAGAGAGGGGGGAGAGAGGGACAGGGGATCAGGAGGGAGATGTACAGAGAGAGAGGGACAGTGGTTCAGGAGGGAGATGTACAGTGAGAGGGAGAGAGAGAGGGACAGGGGTTCAGGAGGGAGATGTACAGTGAGAGGGAGAGAGAGAGGGACAGGGGTTCAGGAGGGAGATACGCAGAGAGAGGGGGAGAGAGAGAAAGTGATGGGTTCAGGAGGGAGATGTACAGGGAGAGGGATAGGGTCTCTGGAGGGAGATGGACAGAGAGAGGGGAGAGAGAGAGGGACAGGGGTTCAGGAGGGAAATGTACAGAGAGCGGGAGAGAGAGGGACAGAGGTTCAGGAGGGAGATGTATATTGAGAGGGTTAGAGGTTCAGGAGGGAGATTTACAGAGAGAGGGAGAGAGAGAGGGACAGGGGTTCAGGAGGGAGATGTACAGAGAGAGAGGGACAGGGGTTCAGGAGGGAGATGTACAGAGAGAGGGGAGTGGGACAGGAGTTCAGGAGGGAGATGTACAGAGAGAGGGAGAGAGAGAGGGACAGGGGTTCAGGAGGGAGATGTACAGAGAGAGAGGGAGAGTGACGAGTTCAGGAGGGAGATTTACAGAGAGAGGGGTGAGAGAGGGACAGGGGTTCAGGAGGGAGATGTCCAGAGAGAGGGACAGGGGTTCAGGAGGGAGATGTACAGAGAGAGGGACAGGGGTTCATGAGGGAGATTTACAGAGAGAGGGACAGGGGTTCAGGAGGGAGATGTGCAGAGAGAGGGGAGAGAGGGACAGTGGTTCAGGAGGGAGATGTACAGAGAGAGGGACAGGGGTTCAGGAGGGTGATGTACAGAGAGGGACAGGGTCTCATGAGGGTGATGGACAGACAGGGGAGGGAGACAGGGACAGAGGTTCAGGAGGGAGATGTACAGAGGGAGGGAGAGAGAGAGGGACAGGGGTACAGGAGGGAGATGTACAGAGAGAGGGACAGGGGTTCAGGACGGAGATGTACAGAGAAAGGGGAGAGAGAGTGGGACAGGGGTTCAGGAGGGAGATGTGCAGAGAGAGGGGAGAGAGGGACAGTGGTTCAGGAGGGAGATGTACAGAGAGAGGGACAGGGGTTCAGGAGGGTGATGTACAGAGAGGGACAGGGTCTCATGAGGGTGATGGACAGACAGGGGAGGGAGACAGGGACAGAGGTTCAGGTGGGAGATGTACAGAGGGAGGGAGAGAGAGAGGGACAGGGGTACAGGAGGGAGATGTACAGAGAGAGGGACAGGGGTTCAGGACGGAGATGTACAGAGAAAGGGGAGAGAGAGAGGGACAGGGGTTCAGGAGGGAGATGTACAGAGAGAGTGGAGAGAGAGAGGGACAGGGGTTCAGGAGGGAGATGTACAGAGAGAGGGAGAGAGAGAGGGACAGGTGTTCAGGAGGGAGATGTACAGAGAGAGGGAGAGAGAGTGAGGGACAGGAGTTCAGGAGGGAGATGTACAGAGAGAGGGACAGGGGTTCAGGAGGGAGATGTGCAGAGAGAAGGACAGGGGTTCAGGAGGGAGATGTGCAGAGAGAGGGACAGGGTCTCAGGAGGGAGATGGACAGAGAGGGGAGGGAGACAGGGACACGTTCAGGAGAGAGATGTACAGAGGGAGGGAGAGAGAGGGACACGGGTTCAGGAGGGAGATGTATATTGAGAGGGACAGAGGTTGAGGAGGGAGATTTACAGAGAGAGGGAGAGAGAGAGAGAGTGACGGGTTCAGGAGGGAGATGTACAGAGAGAGAGGGTCAGGGATTCAGGAGGGATATGTACAGAGAAGGAGAGGGAGGGACAGGGGTTCCGGAGGGAGATGTACAGAGAGAGGGGAGAGAGGGACAGGGGTTCAGGAGGGAGATGTACAGAGAGAGAGGGACAGGGGTTCAGGAGGGAGATGTACAGAGAGAGGGGAGTGGGACAGGAGTTCAGGAGGGAGATACGCAGAGAGAGGGGGAGAGAGAGAAAGTGATGGGTTCAGGAGGGAGATGTACAGGGAGAGAGAGAGGGACAGGGGTTCAGGAGGGAGATGTACAGAGAGAGGGATAGGGTCTCTGGAGGGAGATGGACAGAGAGAGGGGAGAGAGAGAGGGACAGGGGTTCAGGAGGGAAATGTACAGAGAGCGGGAGAGAGAGGGACAGAGGTTCAGGAGGGAGATGTATATTGAGAGGGTTAGAGGTTCAGGAGGGAGATTTACAGAGAGAGGGAGAGAGAGAGGGACAGGGGTTCAGGAGGGAGATGTACAGAGAGAGAGGGACAGGGGTTCAGGAGGGAGATGTACAGAGAGAGGGGAGTGGGACAGGAGTTCAGGAGGGAGATGTACAGAGAGAGGGAGAGAGAGAGGGACAGGGGTTCAGGAGGGAGATGTACAGAGAGAGAGGGAGAGTGACGAGTTCAGGAGGGAGATTTACAGAGAGAGGGGTGAGAGAGGGACAGGGGTTCAGGAGGGAGATGTCCAGAGAGAGGGACAGGGGTTCAGGAGGGAGATGTACAGAGAGAGGGACAGGGGTTCATGAGGGAGATTTACAGAGAGAGGGACAGGGGTTCAGGAGGGAGATGTGCAGAGAGAGGGGAGAGAGGGACAGTGGTTCAGGAGGGAGATGTACAGAGAGAGGGACAGGGGTTCAGGAGGGTGATGTACAGAGAGGGACAGGGTCTCATGAGGGTGATGGACAGACAGGGGAGGGAGACAGGGACAGAGGTTCAGGAGGGAGATGTACAGAGGGAGGGAGAGAGAGAGGGACAGGGGTACAGGAGGGAGATGTACAGAGAGAGGGACAGGGGTTCAGGACGGAGATGTACAGAGAAAGGGGAGAGAGAGTGGGACAGGGGTTCAGGAGGGAGATGTGCAGAGAGAGGGGAGAGAGGGACAGTGGTTCAGGAGGGAGATGTACAGAGAGAGGGACAGGGGTTCAGGAGGGTGATGTACAGAGAGGGACAGGGTCTCATGAGGGTGATGGACAGACAGGGGAGGGAGACAGGGACAGAGGTTCAGGTGGGAGATGTACAGAGGGAGGGAGAGAGAGAGGGACAGGGGTACAGGAGGGAGATGTACAGAGAGAGGGACAGGGGTTCAGGACGGAGATGTACAGAGAAAGGGGAGAGAGAGAGGGACAGGGGTTCAGGAGGGAGATGTACAGAGAGAGTGGAGAGAGAGAGGGACAGGGGTTCAGGAGGGAGATGTACAGAGAGAGGGAGAGAGAGAGGGACAGGTGTTCAGGAGGGAGATGTACAGAGAGAGGGAGAGAGAGTGAGGGACAGGAGTTCAGGAGGGAGATGTACAGAGAGAGGGACAGGGGTTCAGGAGGGAGATGTGCAGAGAGAAGGACAGGGGTTCAGGAGGGAGATGTGCAGAGAGAGGGACAGGGTCTCAGGAGGGAGATGGACAGAGAGGGGAGGGAGACAGGGACACGTTCAGGAGAGAGATGTACAGAGGGAGGGAGAGAGAGGGACACGGGTTCAGGAGGGAGATGTATATTGAGAGGGACAGAGGTTGAGGAGGGAGATTTACAGAGAGAGGGAGAGAGAGAGAGAGTGACGGGTTCAGGAGGGAGATGTACAGAGAGAGAGGGTCAGGGATTCAGGAGGGATATGTACAGAGAGAGGGGAGAGAGGGACAGGGGTTCCGGAGGGAGATGTACAGAGAGAGGGGAGAGAGGGACAGGGGTTGAGGAGGGAGATGTGCAGAGAGAGGGAGAGGTGGGGTTACGAAGAGGGAGTGGTTGTGGTGAAGGTGTGATTTCGATCTGACTCACACCGTGCAGGACTGCACGCGACCACAATCATTCCGAAACCACATGGGTCACGGGCCTCTTGGTCTTACACCAGGTGTCGTAACATTTAATATGCCAAACGTCCTCCAGACCCCGGTCGTAGGAAATGAAAGAGAAATATCAGTTTTTAAACAGTAAACTGCACGGTGGAGTAGATTAAATAGCTCACCGAATGCTCGGTATTGATGAACCTTCAAGCATAAGAAATAGAGAAATAAATAGCCCATTTGGCCCATCGAGTCTGCTCCACCGTTTCACCGTGGCTGACTGACAGTCCGTCTCAGCACCCCCATCTACTCCTGACACCTTCCGGTCACCTTCGACTTCCAGACTCATCACAAACTAGTCAGCCTCCACTTTAAATATAACCAACGACTTGGCCTCCTGGGCTGCCGGTCCTAACAAGATTCCACAACCGCTGGTTAAAGAATTTCCTCTTCGTCGCTGTTTCAAATGAAACATCCCTCTATGCTGAGGCTGGGACCTCTGGTCCTCGACTCCCCCACTACAGGAAACATCTACTCCACATTCACTCAATCTGAGTCCTCTGGTCCTAGACTCCCCCACTACAGGAAACATCTACTCCACATTCACTCAATCTGTGTCCTCTGGTCCTAGACTCCCCCATGACAGGTAACATCCTCTGCACATCCACTCTATCTGTGTCCTCTGGTCCAAGACTACCCCACTACAGGAAACATCCTCTCCACATCCACTCTATCTGTGTCCTCTGGTCCTCGACTCCCCCAGTACAGGAAACATCTACTCCACATTAACTCAATCTGTGTCCTCTGGTCCAAGACTCCCCCACGACAGGTAACATCCTCTCCACATACACTATACCTGTGTCCTCTGGTCCTAGACTCCCCCACTATAGGAAACATCCTCTCTACATCCACTCTATCTGTGTCCTCTGGTCCTCGACTCCCCCATTACAGGAAACATCTACTCCACATTAACTCAATCTGTGTCCTCTGGTCCAAGACTCCCCCACGACAGGTAACATCCTCTCCACATCCACTCTATCTGTGTCCTCTGGTCCTAGACTCCCCCACTATAGGAAACATCCTCTCTACATCCACTCTATCTGTGTCCTCTGGTCCTCGACTCCCCCATTACAGGAAACATCTACTCCACATCCACTCTATCTGTGTCCTCTGGTCCTAGACTCCCCCACTATAGGAAACATCCTCTCTACATCCACTCTATCTGTGTCCTCTGGCCCTCGACTCCCCCATTACAGGAAACATCCACTCCACATTCACTCAATGTGTCCTCTGGTCCAAGACTCCCCCACGACAGGTAACATCCTCTGAACATCCACTCTATCTGTGTCCTCTGGTCCTAGACTCAGCCACTACAGGGGACATCCACTCTATCTGTCTCCTCTGGTCCTAGACTCCCCCACTATATGAAAATCCTCTCCACATTCACTCTATCTGTGTCCTCTGGCCATAGACTCCCCCACTATAGGAAACATCCTCTCCACATCCACTCTGTCTGTGTCCTCTGGTCCTAGACACCGCACATCCACTCTATCTGTGTCCTCCGGTCCCAGACTCCCCACTATTGGAATCATCCTCTCCACATACACTCCATCTGTGTCCTCTGGTCCTAGACTCCCCCACAATGGGAAATTTCCGCTCCACATCCACTCCATCTGTGTCCTCTGGTCCTAGACCCCCCACAACAGGAAACATCCTCTCCACATCCACTCTCTCTGTGTCCTCTGGTCCTAGACTCCCGCACAATGGGAAACTTCCTCTCCACATCTACTCTATCTGTGTCCTCTGGTCCTTGACTCCCCCACTATAGGAAACACCCTCTCCACATCCACTCTATCTGTGTCCTCTCGTCCTAGACTCCCCCACAACAGGAAACATCCTCTCCATATCCACTCTATCTGTGTCCTCTGGTCCTAGACTCCACCACTATAGGAAACATCCTCTTCACATCCACTCTATCTGTGTCCTATGGTTCTAGACTCCCCCACAACAGGAAACATTCTCTCCACATCCACTCTATCTGTGTCCTCTGGTCCTAGACTCCCCCAATACAGGAAACATCCTCTCTACATCCACTCTATCTGTGTCCTCTGGTCCTAGACTCCCCCACCACGGGAAACATCCTTTCCACATCCACTCTATCTGTGTCCTCTGGTCCTAGACTCAACCACTATAGGAAACATCCTCTCCACATCCAATCTATCTGTGTCCTCTGGTCCTAGACTCCCCCACGACAGGTAACATCCTCTAAACATCCACTCTATCTGTGTCCTCTGGTCCTAGACTCAGCCACTACAGGGGACATCCACTCTATCTGTCTCCTCTGGTCCTAGACTCCCCCACTATATGAAAATCCTCTCCACATTCACTCTATCTGTGTCCTCTGGCCATAGACTCCCCCACTATAGGAAACATCCTCTCCACATCCACTCTGTCTGTGTCCTCTGGTCCTAGACACCGCACATCCACTCTATCTGTGTCCTCTGGTCCCAGACTCCCCACTATTGGAATCATCCTCTCCATATCCACTCTATCTGTGTCCTCTGGTCCTAGACTCCCCCACAATGGGAAATTTCCGCTCCACATCCACTCCATCTGTGTCCTCTGGTCCTAGACCCCCCACTACAGGAAACATCCTCTCCACATCCACTCTCTCTGTGTCCTCTGGTCCTAGACTCCCGCACAATGGGAAACTTCCTCTCCACATCTACTCTATCTGTGTCCTCTGGTCCTTGACTCCCCCACTATAGGAAACATCTACTCCACATTCACTCAATCTGAGTCCTCTGGTCCTAGACTCCCCCACTACAGGAAACATCTACTCCACATTCACTCAATCTGTGTCCTCTGGTCCTAGACTCCCCCATGACAGGTAACATCCTCTGCACATCCACTCTATCTGTGTCCTCTGGTCCAAGACTACCCCACTACAGGAAACATCCTCTCCACATCCACTCTATCTGTGTCCTCTGGTCCTCGACTCCCCCAGTACAGGAAACATCTACTCCACATTAACTCAATCTGTGTCCTCTGGTCCAAGACTCCCCCACGACAGGTAACATCCTCTCCACATACACTATACCTGTGTCCTCTGGTCCTAGACTCCCCCACTATAGGAAACATCCTCTCTACATCCACTCTATCTGTGTCCTCTGGTCCTCGACTCCCCCATTACAGGAAACATCTACTCCACATTAACTCAATCTGTGTCCTCTGGTCCAAGACTCCCCCACGACAGGTAACATCCTCTCCACATCCACTCTATCTGTGTCCTCTGGTCCTAGACTCCCCCACTATAGGAAACATCCTCTCTACATCCACTCTATCTGTGTCCTCTGGTCCTCGACTCCCCCATTACAGGAAACATCTACTCCACATCCACTCTATCTGTGTCCTCTGGTCCTAGACTCCCCCACTATAGGAAACATCCTCTCTACATCCACTCTATCTGTGTCCTCTGGCCCTCGACTCCCCCATTACAGGAAACATCCACTCCACATTCACTCAATGTGTCCTCTGGTCCAAGACTCCCCCACGACAGGTAACATCCTCTGAACATCCACTCTATCTGTGTCCTCTGGTCCTAGACTCAGCCACTACAGGGGACATCCACTCTATCTGTCTCCTCTGGTCCTAGACTCCCCCACTATATGAAAATCCTCTCCACATTCACTCTATCTGTGTCCTCTGGCCATAGACTCCCCCACTATAGGAAACATCCTCTCCACATCCACTCTGTCTGTGTCCTCTGGTCCTAGACACCGCACATCCACTCTATCTGTGTCCTCCGGTCCCAGACTCCCCACTATTGGAATCATCCTCTCCACATACACTCCATCTGTGTCCTCTGGTCCTAGACTCCCCCACAATGGGAAATTTCCGCTCCACATCCACTCCATCTGTGTCCTCTGGTCCTAGACCCCCCACAACAGGAAACATCCTCTCCACATCCACTCTCTCTGTGTCCTCTGGTCCTAGACTCCCGCACAATGGGAAACTTCCTCTCCACATCTACTCTATCTGTGTCCTCTGGTCCTTGACTCCCCCACTATAGGAAACACCCTCTCCACATCCACTCTATCTGTGTCCTCTCGTCCTAGACTCCCCCACAACAGGAAACATCCTCTCCATATCCACTCTATCTGTGTCCTCTGGTCCTAGACTCCACCACTATAGGAAACATCCTCTTCACATCCACTCTATCTGTGTCCTATGGTTCTAGACTCCCCCACAACAGGAAACATTCTCTCCACATCCACTCTATCTGTGTCCTCTGGTCCTAGACTCCCCCAATACAGGAAACATCCTCTCTACATCCACTCTATCTGTGTCCTCTGGTCCTAGACTCCCCCACCACGGGAAACATCCTCTCCACATCCACTCTATCTGTGTCCTCTGGTCCTAGACTCAACCACTATAGGAAACATCCTCTCCACATCCAATCTATCTGTGTCCTCTGGTCCTAGACTCCCCCACGACAGGTAACATCCTCTAAACATCCACTCTATCTGTGTCCTCTGGTCCTAGACTCAGCCACTACAGGGGACATCCACTCTATCTGTCTCCTCTGGTCCTAGACTCCCCCACTATATGAAAATCCTCTCCACATTCACTCTATCTGTGTCCTCTGGCCATAGACTCCCCCACTATAGGAAACATCCTCTCCACATCCACTCTGTCTGTGTCCTCTGGTCCTAGACACCGCACATCCACTCTATCTGTGTCCTCTGGTCCCAGACTCCCCACTATTGGAATCATCCTCTCCATATCCACTCTATCTGTGTCCTCTGGTCCTAGACTCCCCCACAATGGGAAATTTCCGCTCCACATCCACTCCATCTGTGTCCTCTGGTCCTAGACCCCCCACTACAGGAAACATCCTCTCCACATCCACTCTCTCTGTGTCCTCTGGTCCTAGACTCCCGCACAATGGGAAACTTCCTCTCCACATCTACTCTATCTGTGTCCTCTGGTCCTTGACTCCCCCACTATAGGAAACACCCTCTCCACATCCACTCTATCTGTGTCCTCTCGTCCTAGACTCCCCCACAACAGGAAACATCCTCTCCACATCCACTCGATCTGTGTCCTCTGGTCCTAGACTCCCCCATGACAGGTAACATCCTCTGCACATCCACTCTATCTGTGTCCTCTGGTCCAAGACTACCCCACTACAGGAAACATCCTCTCCACATCCACTCTATCTGTGTCCTCTGGTCCTCGACTCCCCCAGTACAGGAAACATCTACTCCACATTAACTCAATCTGTGTCCTCTGGTCCAAGTCTCCCCCACGACAGGTAACATCCTCTCCACATCCACTCTACCTGTGTCCTCTGGTCCTAGACTCCCCCACTATAGGAAACATCCTCTCTACATCCACTCTATCTGTGTCCTCTGGTCCTCGACTCCCCCATTACAGGAAACATCTACTCCACATCCACTCTATCTGTGTCCTCTGGTCCTAGACTCCCCCACTATAGGAAACATCCTCTCTACATCCACTCTATCTGTGTCCTCTGGCACTCGACTCCCCCATTACAGGAAACATCCACTCCACATTCACTCAATCTGTGTCCTCTGGTCCAAGACTCCCCCACGACAGGTAACATCCTCTGAACATCCACTCTATCTGTGTCCTCTGGTCCTAGACTCAGCCACTACAGGGGACATCCACTCTATCTGTCTCCTCTGGTCCTAGACTCCCCCACTATATGAAAATCCTCTCCACATTCACTCTATCTGTGTCCTCTGGCCATAGACTCCCCCACTATAGGAAACATCCTCTCCACATCCACTCTGTCTGTGTCCTCTGGTCCTAGACACCGCACATCCACTCTATCTGTGTCCTCTGGTCCCAGACTCCCCACTATTGGAATCATCCTCTCCACATCCACTCTATCTGTGTCCTCTGGTCCTAGACTCCCCCACAATGGGAAATTTCCGCTCCACATCCACTCCATCTGTGTCCTCTGGTCCTAGACCCCCCACTACAGGAAACATCCTCTCCACATCTACTCTATCTGTGTCCTCTGGTCCTTGACTCCCCCACTATAGGAAACACCCTCTCCACATCCACTCTATCTGTGTCCTCTCGTCCTAGACTCCCCCACAACAGGAAACATCCTCTCCACATCCACTCGATCTGTGTCCTCTAGTCCTAGACTCCCCCAGTATAGGAAACTTCCTCCTAAACATCCACTCCATCTGTGCCCTCTGGTCCTAGACTCCACCACTATAGGAAACATCCTCTTCACATCCACTCTATCTGTGTCCTCTGGTTCTAGACTCCCCCACAACAGGAAACATTCTCTCCACATCCACTCTATCTGTGTCCTCTGGTCCTAGACTCCCCCAATACAGGAAACATCCTCTCTACATCCACTCTATCTGTGTCCTCTGGTCCTAGACTCCCCCACCACGGGAAACATCCTCTCCACATCCACTCTATCTGTGTCCTCTGGTCCTGGACTCAACCACTATAGGAAACATCCTCTCCACATCCACTCTATCTGTGTCCTCTGGTCCTAGACTCAACCACTATAGGAAACATCCTCTCCACATCCACTCTATCTGTGTCCTCTGGTCCTAGACTACCACACAATGGGAAACTTCCGCTCCACATCCACTCTATCTGTGTCCTCTGGTCCTAGACTCCCCCACAATGGGAAACCTACTCTCCACATCCACTCTATCTGTGTCCTCTGGTTCTAGACTCCCACAGAACAGGAAACATCCTCTCCACATCCACTCTATCTGTGTCCTCTGGTTCTAGACTCCCCCACAACAGGAAACATCCTCTCCACATCCACTCTAGCAGTGTCCTCTGGTCCTAGACTCTCCCACTACAGGAAACATACTCTCCATATCCACTCTATCTGTGTCCTCTGGTCCTAGACTCCCGCACAATGGGAAACTTCCTCTCCACATCTACTCTATCTGTGTCCTCTGGTCCTTGAATCCCCCACTATAGGAAACATCCTCTCCACATCCACTCTGTCTGTGTCCTCTGGTCCTAGACACCGCACATCCACTCTATCTGTGTCCTCTGGTCCCAGACTCCCCACTATTGGAATCATCCTCTCCATATCCACTCTATCTGTGTCCTCTGGTCCTAGACTCCCCCACAATGGGAAATTTCCGCTCCACATCCACTCCATCTGTGTCCTCTGGTCCTAGACCCCCCACTACAGGAAACATCCTCTCCACATCCACTCTCTCTGTGTCCTCTGGTCCTAGACTCCCGCACAATGGGAAACTTCCTCTCCACATCTACTCTATCTGTGTCCTCTGGTCCTTGACTCCCCCACTATAGGAAACATCTACTCCACATTCACTCAATCTGAGTCCTCTGGTCCTAGACTCCCCCACTACAGGAAACATCTACTCCACATTCACTCAATCTGTGTCCTCTGGTCCTAGACTCCCCCATGACAGGTAACATCCTCTGCACATCCACTCTATCTGTGTCCTCTGGTCCAAGACTACCCCACTACAGGAAACATCCTCTCCACATCCACTCTATCTGTGTCCTCTGGTCCTCGACTCCCCCAGTACAGGAAACATCTACTCCACATTAACTCAATCTGTGTCCTCTGGTCCAAGACTCCCCCACGACAGGTAACATCCTCTCCACATACACTATACCTGTGTCCTCTGGTCCTAGACTCCCCCACTATAGGAAACATCCTCTCTACATCCACTCTATCTGTGTCCTCTGGTCCTCGACTCCCCCATTACAGGAAACATCTACTCCACATTAACTCAATCTGTGTCCTCTGGTCCAAGACTCCCCCACGACAGGTAACATCCTCTCCACATCCACTCTATCTGTGTCCTCTGGTCCTAGACTCCCCCACTATAGGAAACATCCTCTCTACATCCACTCTATCTGTGTCCTCTGGTCCTCGACTCCCCCATTACAGGAAACATCTACTCCACATCCACTCTATCTGTGTCCTCTGGTCCTAGACTCCCCCACTATAGGAAACATCCTCTCTACATCCACTCTATCTGTGTCCTCTGGCCCTCGACTCCCCCATTACAGGAAACATCCACTCCACATTCACTCAATGTGTCCTCTGGTCCAAGACTCCCCCACGACAGGTAACATCCTCTGAACATCCACTCTATCTGTGTCCTCTGGTCCTAGACTCAGCCACTACAGGGGACATCCACTCTATCTGTCTCCTCTGGTCCTAGACTCCCCCACTATATGAAAATCCTCTCCACATTCACTCTATCTGTGTCCTCTGGCCATAGACTCCCCCACTATAGGAAACATCCTCTCCACATCCACTCTGTCTGTGTCCTCTGGTCCTAGACACCGCACATCCACTCTATCTGTGTCCTCCGGTCCCAGACTCCCCACTATTGGAATCATCCTCTCCACATACACTCCATCTGTGTCCTCTGGTCCTAGACTCCCCCACAATGGGAAATTTCCGCTCCACATCCACTCCATCTGTGTCCTCTGGTCCTAGACCCCCCACAACAGGAAACATCCTCTCCACATCCACTCTCTCTGTGTCCTCTGGTCCTAGACTCCCGCACAATGGGAAACTTCCTCTCCACATCTACTCTATCTGTGTCCTCTGGTCCTTGACTCCCCCACTATAGGAAACACCCTCTCCACATCCACTCTATCTGTGTCCTCTCGTCCTAGACTCCCCCACAACAGGAAACATCCTCTCCATATCCACTCTATCTGTGTCCTCTGGTCCTAGACTCCACCACTATAGGAAACATCCTCTTCACATCCACTCTATCTGTGTCCTATGGTTCTAGACTCCCCCACAACAGGAAACATTCTCTCCACATCCACTCTATCTGTGTCCTCTGGTCCTAGACTCCCCCAATACAGGAAACATCCTCTCTACATCCACTCTATCTGTGTCCTCTGGTCCTAGACTCCCCCACCACGGGAAACATCCTCTCCACATCCACTCTATCTGTGTCCTCTGGTCCTAGACTCAACCACTATAGGAAACATCCTCTCCACATCCAATCTATCTGTGTCCTCTGGTCCTAGACTCCCCCACGACAGGTAACATCCTCTAAACATCCACTCTATCTGTGTCCTCTGGTCCTAGACTCAGCCACTACAGGGGACATCCACTCTATCTGTCTCCTCTGGTCCTAGACTCCCCCACTATATGAAAATCCTCTCCACATTCACTCTATCTGTGTCCTCTGGCCATAGACTCCCCCACTATAGGAAACATCCTCTCCACATCCACTCTGTCTGTGTCCTCTGGTCCTAGACACCGCACATCCACTCTATCTGTGTCCTCTGGTCCCAGACTCCCCACTATTGGAATCATCCTCTCCATATCCACTCTATCTGTGTCCTCTGGTCCTAGACTCCCCCACAATGGGAAATTTCCGCTCCACATCCACTCCATCTGTGTCCTCTGGTCCTAGACCCCCCACTACAGGAAACATCCTCTCCACATCCACTCTCTCTGTGTCCTCTGGTCCTAGACTCCCGCACAATGGGAAACTTCCTCTCCACATCTACTCTATCTGTGTCCTCTGGTCCTTGACTCCCCCACTATAGGAAACACCCTCTCCACATCCACTCTATCTGTGTCCTCTCGTCCTAGACTCCCCCACAACAGGAAACATCCTCTCCACATCCACTCGATCTGTGTCCTCTGGTCCTAGACTCCCCCATGACAGGTAACATCCTCTGCACATCCACTCTATCTGTGTCCTCTGGTCCAAGACTACCCCACTACAGGAAACATCCTCTCCACATCCACTCTATCTGTGTCCTCTGGTCCTCGACTCCCCCAGTACAGGAAACATCTACTCCACATTAACTCAATCTGTGTCCTCTGGTCCAAGTCTCCCCCACGACAGGTAACATCCTCTCCACATCCACTCTACCTGTGTCCTCTGGTCCTAGACTCCCCCACTATAGGAAACATCCTCTCTACATCCACTCTATCTGTGTCCTCTGGTCCTCGACTCCCCCATTACAGGAAACATCTACTCCACATCCACTCTATCTGTGTCCTCTGGTCCTAGACTCCCCCACTATAGGAAACATCCTCTCTACATCCACTCTATCTGTGTCCTCTGGCACTCGACTCCCCCATTACAGGAAACATCCACTCCACATTCACTCAATCTGTGTCCTCTGGTCCAAGACTCCCCCACGACAGGTAACATCCTCTGAACATCCACTCTATCTGTGTCCTCTGGTCCTAGACTCAGCCACTACAGGGGACATCCACTCTATCTGTCTCCTCTGGTCCTAGACTCCCCCACTATATGAAAATCCTCTCCACATTCACTCTATCTGTGTCCTCTGGCCATAGACTCCCCCACTATAGGAAACATCCTCTCCACATCCACTCTGTCTGTGTCCTCTGGTCCTAGACACCGCACATCCACTCTATCTGTGTCCTCTGGTCCCAGACTCCCCACTATTGGAATCATCCTCTCCACATCCACTCTATCTGTGTCCTCTGGTCCTAGACTCTCCCACAATGGGAAATTTCCGCTCCACATCCACTCCATCTGTGTCCTCTGGTCCTAGACCCCCCCACTACAGGAAACATCCTCTCCACATCTACTCTATCTGTGTCCTCTGGTCCTTGACTCCCCCACTATAGGAAACACCCTCTCCACATCCACTCTATCTGTGTCCTCTCGTCCTAGACTCCCCCACAACAGGAAACATCCTCTCCACATCCACTCGATCTGTGTCCTCTAGTCCTAGACTCCCCCAGTATAGGAAACTTCCTCCTAAACATCCACTCCATCTGTGCCCTCTGGTCCTAGACTCCACCACTATAGGAAACATCCTCTTCACATCCACTCTATCTGTGTCCTCTGGTTCTAGACTCCCCCACAACAGGAAACATTCTCTCCACATCCACTCTATCTGTGTCCTCTGGTCCTAGACTCCCCCAATACAGGAAACATCCTCTCTACATCCACTCTATCTGTGTCCTCTGGTCCTAGACTCCCCCACCACGGGAAACATCCTCTCCACATCCACTCTATCTGTGTCCTCTGGTCCTGGACTCAACCACTATAGGAAACATCCTCTCCACATCCACTCTATCTGTGTCCTCTGGTCCTAGACTCAACCACTATAGGAAACATCCTCTCCACATCCACTCTATCTGTGTCCTCTGGTCCTAGACTACCACACAATGGGAAACTTCCGCTCCACATCCACTCTATCTGTGTCCTCTGGTCCTAGACTCCCCCACAATGGGAAACCTACTCTCCACATCCACTCTATCTGTGTCCTCTGGTTCTAGACTCCCACAGAACAGGAAACATCCTCTCCACATCCACTCTATCTGTGTCCTCTGGTTCTAGACTCCCCCACAACAGGAAACATCCTCTCCACATCCACTCTAGCAGTGTCCTCTGGTCCTAGACTCTCCCACTACAGGAAACATACTCTCCATATCCACTCTATCTGTGTCCTCTGGTCCTAGACTCCCGCACAATGGGAAACTTCCTCTCCACATCTACTCTATCTGTGTCCTCTGGTCCTTGAATCCCCCACTATAGGAAACACCCTCTCCACATCCACTCTATCTGTGTCCTCTCGTCCTAGACTCCCGCACAACAGGAAACATCCTCTCCACATCCACTCGATCTGTGTCCTCTGGTCCTAGACTCCCCCATGACAGGTAACATCCTCTGCACATCCACTCTATCTGTGTCCTCTGGTCCAAGACTACCCCACTACAGGAAACATCCTCTCCACATCCACTCTATCTGTGTCCTCTGGTCCTCGACTCCCCCAGTACAGGAAACATCTACTCCACATTAACTCAATCTGTGTCCTCTGGTCCAAAACTCCCCCACGACAGGTAACATCCTCTCCCCATCCACTCTACCTGTGTCCTCTGGTCCTAGACTCCCCCACTATAGGAAACATCCTCTCTACATCCACTCTATCTGTGTCCTCTGGTCCTCGACTCCCCCATTACAGGAAACATCTACTCCACATTAACTCAATCTGTGTCCTCTGGTCCAAGACTCCCCCACGACAGGTAACATCCTCTCCACATCCACTCTATCTGTGTCCTCTGGTCCTAGACTCCCCCACTATAGGAAACATCCTCTCTACATCCACTCTATCTGTGTCCTCTGGTCCTCGACTCCCCCATTACAGGAAACATCTACTCCACATCCACTCTATCTGTGTCCTCTGGTCCTAGACTCCCCCACTATAGGAAACATCCTCTCTACATCCACTCTATCTGTGTCCTCTGGCCCTCGACTCCCCCATTACAGGAAACATCCACTCCACATTCACTCAATCTGTGTCCTCTGGTCCAAGACTCCCCCACGACAGGTAACATCCTCTGAACATCCACTCTATCTGTGTCCTCTGGTCCTAGACTCAGCCACTACAGGGGACATCCACTCTATCTGTCTCCTCTGGTCCTAGACTCCCCCACTATATGAAAATCCTCTCCACATTCACTCTATCTGTGTCCTCTGGCCATAGACTCCCCCACTATAGGAAACATCCTCTCCACATCCACTCTGTCTGTGTCCTCTGGTCCTAGACACCGCACATCCACTCTATCTGTGTCCTCTGGTCCCAGACTCCCCACTATTGGAATCATCCTCTCCACATCCACTCTATCTGTGTCCTCTGGTCCTAGACTCCCCCACAATGGGAAATTTCCGCTCCACATCCACTCCATCTGTGTCCTCTGGTCCTAGACCCCCCACTACAGGAAACATCCTCTCCACATCCACTCTATCTGTGTCCTCTGGTCCTAGACTCCCCCACAATGGGAAATTTCCGCTCCACATCCACTCCATCTGTGTCCTCTGGTCCTAGACCCCCCACTACAGGAAACATCCTCTCCACATCCACTCTCTCTGTGTCCTCTGGTCCTAGACTCCCGCACAATGGGAAACTTCCTCTCCACATCTACTCGATCTGTGTCCTCTGGTCCTAGACTCCCCCAGTATAGGAAACTTCCTCCTAAACATCCACTCCATCTGTGCCCTCTGGTCCTAGACTCCACCACTATAGGAAACATCCTCTTCACATCCACTCTATCTGTGTCCTCTGGTTCTAGACTCCCCCACAACAGGAAACATTCTCTCCACATCCACTCTATCTGTGTCCTCTGGTCCTAGACTCCCCCAATACAGGAAACATCCTCTCTACATCCAATCTATCTGTGTCCTCTGGTCCTAGACTCCCCCACCACGGGAAACATCCTCTCCACAACCACTCTATCTGTGTCCTCTGGTCCTAGACTCAACCACTATAGGAAACATCCTCTCCACATCCACTCTATCTGTGTCCTCTGGTCCCAGACTCCCCCGACAGGTAACATCCTCTGAACATCCACTCTATCTGTGTCCTCTGGTCCTAGACTCAGCCACTACAGGGGACATCCACTCTATCTGTCTCCTCTGGTCCTAGACTCCCCCACTATATGAAAATCCTCTCCACATTCACTCTATCTGTGTCCTCTGGCCATAGACTCCCCCACTATAGGAAACATCCTCTCCACATCCACTCTGTCTCTGTCCTCTGGTCCTAGACACCGCACATCCACTCTATCTGTGTCCTCTGGTCCCAGACTCCCCACTATTGGAATCATCCTCTCCACATCCACTCTATCTGTGTCCTCTGGTCCTAGACTCCCCCACAATGGGAAATTTCCGCTCCACATCCACTCCATCTGTGTCCTCTGGTCCTAGACCCCCCACTACAGGAAACATCCTCTCCACATATACTCTATCTGTGTCCTCTGGTCCTTGACTCCCCCACTATAGGAAACACCCTCTCCACATCCACTCTATCTGTGTCCTCTCGTCCTAGACTCCCCCACAACAGGAAACATCCTCTCCACATCCACTCGATCTGTGTCCTCTGGTCCTAGACTCCCCCAGTATAGGAAACTTCCTCCTAAACATCCACTCCATCTGTGCCCTCTGGTCCTAGACTCCACCACTATAGGAAACATCCTCTTCACATCCACTCTATCTGTGTCCTCTGGTTCTAGACTCCCCCACAACAGGAAACATTCTCTCCACATCCACTCTATCTGTGTCCTCTGGTCCTAGACTCCCCCAATACAGGAAACATCCTCTCTACATCCACTCTATCTGTGTCCTCTGGTCCTAGACTCCCCCACCACGGGAAACATCCTCTCCACATCCACTCTATCTGTGTCCTCTGGTCCTAGACTCAACCACTATAGGAAACATCCTCTCCACATCCACTCTATCTGTGTCCTCTGGTCCTAGACTCAACCACTATAGGAAACATCCTCTCCACATCCACTCTATCTGTGTCCTCTGGTCCTAGACTACCACACAATGGGAAACTTCCGCTCCACATCCACTCTATCTGTGTCCTCTGGTCCTAGACTCCCCCACAATGGGAAACCTCCTCTCCACATCCACTCTATCTGTGTCCTCTGGTTCTAGACTCCCACAGAACAGGAAACATCCTCTCCACATCCACTCTATCTGTGTCCTCTGGTTCTAGACTCCCCCACAACAGGAAACATCCTCTCCACATCCACTCTAGCAGTGTCCTCTGGTCCTAGACTCTCCCACTACAGGAAACATACTCTCCATATCCACTCTATCTGTGTCCTCTGGTCTGAGACTCCCCCACAATAGGAAACATCCACTCCACATCCACTCTATCAATGTCCACTGGTCCTAGACTCTGCCAATACAGGGGACATCCACTCTATCTGTGGACCTAGACACCCCCACTATAGGAAACATCCTGTTCACATCCACTCTATCCGTGTCCTCTGGTCCGAGACACCCCCACTATAGGAAACATCCTCTCCACATCCACTCCATCTGTGTCCTCTGGTCCTAGACTCCCCCACTATAGGAAACATCCTCTCCAAATCCACTCTATCTGTGTCCTCTGGTTCTAGACTCCCCCACAACAGGAAACATCCTCTCCACATCCACTATATCAGTGTCTTCTGGTCCTAGACTCCCCCACTACAGGAAACATCCTTTCCACATCCACTCTATCTGTGTCCTCTGGTACGAGACTCCCCCACTATAGGAAACATCCTCTCCACATCCACTCTATCAGTGTCCTCTGGTCCTAGACTCACCCACTGTAGGAAATACCCTCTCCACATCCATTCTATCTGTGTCAACTGGCCCTGGACTCAGCCACTACAGGGGACATCCACTCTATCTGTGTCCTCAGGACCTAGACTCCCCCACTATAGGAAACATCCTCTCCTCATCCACTCTATCTGTGACCTCTGGCTCTAGACTCCCCCACTATAGGAAACATCCTCTCCACACCCTCTCTATCTGTGTCCTCTGGTCCGAGACTCCGCCACTATAGGAAACATCCTTTCCACATCCAATCTATCTGTGTCCTCTGGTCCTAGACTCCGCCACTATAGGAAACATCCTCTCCACATCCACTCTATCTGTGTCCTCTGGTCCTAGACTCCCACACAATGGGAAACTTCTGCTCCACATTCGCTCAATCTGTGTCCTCTGGTCCTAGACTCCCCCATGACAGGTAACATCCTCTGCACATCCACTCTATCTGTGTCCTCTGGTCCAAGACTACCCCACTACAGGAAACATCCTCTCCACATCCACTCTATCTGTGTCCTCTGGTCCTCGACTCCCCAGTACAGGAAACATCTACTCCACATTAACTCAATCTGTGTCCTCTGGTCCAAGACTCCCCCACGACAGGTAACATCCTCTGCACATCCACTCTATCTGTGTCCTCTGGTCCAAGACTACCCCACTACAGGAAACATCCTCTCCACATCCACTCTATCTGTGTCCTCTGGTCCTCGACTCCCCCAGTACAGGAAACATCTACTCCACATTAACTCGATCTGTGTCCTCTGGTCCTAGACTCCCCCAGTATAGGAAACTTCCTCCTAAACATCCACTCCATCTGTGCCCTCTGGTCCTAGACTCCACCACTATAGGAAACATCCTCTTCACATCCACTCTATCTGTGTCCTCTGGTTCTAGACTCCCCCACAACAGGAAACATTCTCTCCACATCCACTCTATCTGTGTCCTCTGGTCCTAGACTCCCCCAATACAGGAAACATCCTCTCTACATCCACTCTATCTGTGTCCTCTGGTCCTAGACTCCCCCACCACGGGAAACATCCTCTCCACATCCACTCTATCTGTGTCCTCTGGTCCTAGACTCAACCACTATAGGAAACATCCTCTCCACATCCACTCTATCTGTGTCCTCTGGTCCTAGACTCAACCACTATAGGAAACATCCTCTCCACATCCACTCTATCTGTGTCCTCTGGTCCTAGACTACCACACAATGGGAAACTTCCGCTCCACATCCACTCTATCTGTGTCCTCTGGTCCTAGACTCCCCCACCACGGGAAACATCCTCTCCACATCCACTATATCAGTGTCTTCTGGTCCTAGACTCCCCCACTACAGGAAACATCCTTTCCACATCCACTCTATCTGTGTCCTCTGGTACGAGACTCCCCCACTATAGGAAACATCCTCTCCACATCCACTCTATCAGTGTCCTCTGGTCCTAGACTCACCCACTGTAGGAAATACCCTCTCCACATCCATTCTATCTGTGTCAACTGGCCCTGGACTCTGCCACTACAGGGGACATCCACTCTATCTGTGTCCTCAGGACCTAGACTCCCCCACTATAGGAAACATCCTCTCCTCATCCACTCTATCTGTGACCTCTGGCTCTAGACTCCCCCACTATAGGAAACATCCTCTCCACACCCACTCTATCTGTGTCCTCTGGTCCGAGACTCCGCCACTATAGGAAACATCCTTTCCACATCCAATCTATCTGTGTCCTCTGGTCCTAGACTCCGCCACTATAGGAAACATCCTCTCCACATCCACTCTATCTGCGTCCTCTGGTCCTAGACTCCCACACAATGGGAAACTTCTGCTCCACATTCGCTCAATCTGTGTCCTCTGGTCCTAGACTCCCCCATGACAGGTAACATCCTCTGCACATCCACTCTATCTGTGTCCTCTGGTCCAAGACTACCCCACTACAGGAAACATCCTCTCCACATCCACTCTATCTGTGTCCTCTGGTCCTCGACTCCCCCAGTACAGGAAACATCTACTCCACATTAACTCAATCTGTGTCCTCTGGTCCAAGACTCCCCCACGACAGGTAACATCCTCTGCACATCCACTCTATCTGTGTCCTCTGGTCCAAGACTACCCCACTACAGGAAACATCCTCTTCACATCCACTCTATCTGTGTCCTCTGGTTCTAGACTCCCCACAACAGGAAACATTCTCTCCACATCCACTCTATCTGTGTCCTCTGGTCCTAGACTCCCCCAATACAGGAAACATCCTCTCTACATCCACTCTATCTGTGTCCTCTGGTCCTAGACTCCCCCACCACGGGAAACATCCTCTCCACATCCACTCTATCTGTGTCCTCTGGTCCTAGACTCAACCACTATAGGAAACATCCTCTCCACATCCACTCTATCTGTGTCCTCTGGTCCTAGACTCAACCACTATAGGAAACATCCTCTCCACATCCACTCTATCTGTGTCCTCTGGTCCTAGACTACCACACAATGGGAAACTTCCGCTCCACATCCACTCTATCTGTGTCCTCTGGTCCTAGACTCCCCCACAATGGGAAACCTCCTCTCCACATCCACTCTATCCGTGTCCTCTGGTCCGAGACACCCCCACTATAGGAAACATCCTCTCCACATCCACTCCATCTGTGTCCTCTGGTCCTAGACTCCCCCACTATAGGAAACATCCTCTCCAAATCCACTCTATCTGTGTCCTCTGGTTCTAGACTCCCCCACAACAGGAAACATCCTCTCCACATCCACTATATCAGTGTCTTCTGGTCCTAGACTCCCCACTACAGGAAACATCCTTTCCACATCCACTCTATCTGTGTCCTCTGGTACGAGACTCCCCCACTATAGGAAACATCCTCTCCACATCCACTCTATCAGTGTCCTCTGGTCCTAGACTCACCCACTGTAGGAAATACCCTCTCCACATCCATTCTATCTGTGTCAACTGGCCCTGGACTCAGCCACTACAGGGGACATCCACTCTATCTGTGTCCTCAGGACCTAGACTCCCCCACTATAGGAAACATCCTCTCCTCATCCACTCTATCTGTGACCTCTGGCTCTAGACTCCCCCACTATAGGAAACATCCTCTCCACACCCACTCTATCTGTGTCCTCTGGTCCGAGACTCCGCCACTATAGGAAACATCCTTTCCACATCCAATCTATCTGTGTCCTCTGGTCCTAGACTCCGCCACTATAGGAAACATCCTCTCCACATCCACTCTATCTGTGTCCTCTGGTCCTAGACTCCCACACAATGGGAAACTTCTGCTCCACATTCGCTCAATCTGTGTCCTCTGGTCCTAGACTCCCCCATGACAGGTAACATCCTCTGCACATCCACTCTATCTGTGTCCTCTGGTCCAAGACTACCCCACTACAGGAAACATCCTCTCCACATCCACTCTATCTGTGTCCTCTGGTCCTCGACTCCCCCAGTACAGGAAACATCTACTCCACATTAACTCAATCTGTGTCCTCTGGTCCAAGACTCCCCCACGACAGGTAACATCCTCTGCACATCCACTCTATCTGTGTCCTCTGGTCCAAGACTACCCCACTACAGGAAACATCCTCTCCACATCCACTCTATCTGTGTCCTCTGGTCCTCGACTCCCCCAGTACAGGAAACATCTACTCCACATTAACTCGATCTGTGTCCTCTGGTCCTAGACTCCCCCAGTATAGGAAACTTCCTCCTAAACATCCACTCCATCTGTGCCCTCTGGTCCTAGACTCCACCACTATAGGAAACATCCTCTTCACATCCACTCTATCTGTGTCCTCTGGTTCTAGACTCCCCCACAACAGGAAACATTCTCTCCACATCCACTCTATCTGTGTCCTCTGGTCCTAGACTCCCCCAATACAGGAAACATCCTCTCTACATCCACTCTATCTGTGTCCTCTGGTCCTAGACTCCCCCACCACGGGAAACATCCTCTCCACATCCACTCTATCTGTGTCCTCTGGTCCTAGACTCCCCCACCACGGGAAACATCCTCTCCACATCCACTCTATCTGTGTCCTCTGGTCCTAGACTCAACCACTATAGGAAACATCCTCTCCACATCCACTCTATCTGTGTCCTCTGGTCCTAGACTCAACCACTATAGGAAACATCCTCTCCACATCCACTCTATCTGTGTCCTCTGGTCCTAGACTACCACACAATGGGAAACTTCCGCTCCACATCCACTCTATCTGTGTCCTCTGGTCCTAGACTCCCCCACCACGGGAAACATCCTCTCCACATCCACTATATCAGTGTCTTCTGGTCCTAGACTCCCCCACTACAGGAAACATCCTTTCCACATCCACTCTATCTGTGTCCTCTGGTACGAGACTCCCCCACTATAGGAAACATCCTCTCCACATCCACTCTATCAGTGTCCTCTGGTCCTAGACTCACCCACTGTAGGAAATACCCTCTCCACATCCATTCTATCTGTGTCAACTGGCCCTGGACTCTGCCACTACAGGGGACATCCACTCTATCTGTGTCCTCAGGACCTAGACTCCCCCACTATAGGAAACATCCTCTCCTCATCCACTCTATCTGTGACCTCTGGCTCTAGACTCCCCCACTATAGGAAACATCCTCTCCACACCCACTCTATCTGTGTCCTCTGGTCCGAGACTCCGCCACTATAGGAAACATCCTTTCCACATCCAATCTATCTGTGTCCTCTGGTCCTAGACTCCGCCACTATAGGAAACATCCTCTCCACATCCACTCTATCTGCGTCCTCTGGTCCTAGACTCCCACACAATGGGAAACTTCTGCTCCACATTCGCTCAATCTGTGTCCTCTGGTCCTAGACTCCCCCATGACAGGTAACATCCTCTGCACATCCACTCTATCTGTGTCCTCTGGTCCAAGACTACCCCACTACAGGAAACATCCTCTCCACATCCACTCTATCTGTGTCCTCTGGTCCTCGACTCCCCCAGTACAGGAAACATCTACTCCACATTAACTCAATCTGTGTCCTCTGGTCCAAGACTCCCCCACGACAGGTAACATCCTCTGCACATCCACTCTATCTGTGTCCTCTGGTCCAAGACTACCCCACTACAGGAAACATCCTCTTCACATCCACTCTATCTGTGTCCTCTGGTTCTAGACTCCCCCACAACAGGAAACATTCTCTCCACATCCACTCTATCTGTGTCCTCTGGTCCTAGACTCCCCCAATACAGGAAACATCCTCTCTACATCCACTCTATCTGTGTCCTCTGGTCCTAGACTCCCCCACCACGGGAAACATCCTCTCCACATCCACTCTATCTGTGTCCTCTGGTCCTAGACTCAACCACTATAGGAAACATCCTCTCCACATCCACTCTATCTGTGTCCTCTGGTCCTAGACTCAACCACTATAGGAAACATCCTCTCCACATCCACTCTATCTGTGTCCTCTGGTCCTAGACTACCACACAATGGGAAACTTCCGCTCCACATCCACTCTATCTGTGTCCTCTGGTCCTAGACTCCCCCACAATGGGAATCCTCCTCTCCACATCCACTCTATCTGTGTCCTCTGGTTCTAGACTCCCACAGAACAGGAAACATCCTCTCCACATCCACTCTATCTGTGTCCTCTGGTTCTAGACTCCCCCACAACAGGAAACATCCTCTCCACATCCACTCTAGCAGTGTCCTCTGGTCCTAGACTCTCCCACTACAGGAAACATACTCTCCATATCCACTCTATCTGTGTCCTCTGGTCTGAGACTCCCCCACAATAGGAAACATCCACTCCACATCCACTCTATCAATGTCCACTGGTCCTAGACTCTGCCAATACAGGGGACATCCACTCTATCTGTGGACCTAGACACCCCCACTATAGGAAACATCCTGTTCACATCCACTCTATCCGTGTCCTCTGGTCCGAGACACCCCCACTATAGGAAACATCCTCTCCACATCCACTCCATCTGTGTCCTCTGGTCCTAGACTCCCCCACTATAGGAAACATCCTCTCCAAATCCACTCTATCTGTGTCCTCTGGTTCTAGACTCCCCCCACAACAGGAAACATCCTCTCCACATCCACTATATCAGTGTCTTCTGGTCCTAGACTCCCCACTACAGGAAACATCCTTTCCACATCCACTCTATCTGTGTCCTCTGGTACGAGACTCCCCACTATAGGAAACATCCTCTCCACATCCACTCTATCAGTGTCCTCTGGTCCTAGACTCACCCACTGTAGGAAATACCCTCTCCACATCCATTCTATCTGTGTCAACTGGCCCTGGACTCAGCCACTACAGGGGACATCCACTCTATCTGTGTCCTCAGGACCTAGACTCCCCCACTATAGGAAACATCCTCTCCTCATCCACTCTATCTGTGACCTCTGGCTCTAGACTCCCCCACTATAGGAAACATCCTCTCCACACCCACTCTATCTGTGTCCTCTGGTCCGAGACTCCGCCACTATAGGAAACATCCTTTCCACATCCAATCTATCTGTGTCCTCTGGTCCTAGACTCCGCCACTATAGGAAACATCCTCTCCACATCCACTCTATCTGTGTCCTCTGGTCCTAGACTCCCACACAATGGGAAACTTCTGCTCCACATTCGCTCAATCTGTGTCCTCTGGTCCTAGACTCCCCCATGACAGGTAACATCCTCTGCACATCCACTCTATCTGTGTCCTCTGGTCCAAGACTACCCCACTACAGGAAACATCCTCTCCACATCCACTCTATCTGTGTCCTCTGGTCCTCGACTCCCCCAGTACAGGAAACATCTACTCCACATTAACTCAATCTGTGTCCTC